>NW_028175767.1:0-9407 GCF_949987555.1 Borostomias antarcticus
AAGGGGGATAGAGGGGGGATTAGAGAGAGAGAAAGAGAGAGGGCTAGGTAGAGAGAGAGAAGGGGGAGAGAGAGAGGGAGAGAGTGGAGGCAGCTGAGGGAGGGAGGGAGGGATGGAGAATGGTAGGACAGAAGGATGGAGGAGGGGGTTAGGTGAGGAGAGAGGGATGGAGGGAGCGAGGGATGGATGGAGGAGGTGGTTAGGTGAGGAGAGAGGGATGGAGGGAGCGAGGGATGGATGGAGGAGGGTAGGGGCTGACCTCTGCAGCGTTTCCGCCGCATGAGCGGAGCACTCAGGCTGAACAACTTCCTTATCCCTCTCTCCCTCTCTCTCCCGCTCTCTCTCTCTCCCTCTCTCTCTCTCTCTTTCTTTCTCCCTCTAACTCTTTCTCCTCCCTCTCTCCTGCAGCAGCAGAGTAATCCTGCCTTCCACTCAGAACTTGTGTGTTTGTGTGTGTGTGTGTGTGTGTGTGCACCTGTGTGTGTGTATTTGGAATTCATGTGTGTGTGTGTGTGTATTTGAAATTCATGTGTGTGTGTGTGTGTGCGCGTGTGTGTGTGTGTGTGTATTTGAAATTCATGTATGCGTGTGTGTGTGTGTGTGTGTGTGTGGGAGGCTCTCTGATCTCTGAGCCCACTACATCTGTCTTCGCCAGCAGCGGCCGTGGGGAGCCGCGCAGGACGAGCCATGATGAGCTCCCGTATCTACCGGCGCCACGCCCGCGCACCGAGACACGGCCACGCCCACGCGCCCGCGCACCGAGACACACGGGAACACACCGCTGAAAGCCCACCTCCAGCGGAGCACACACACAGGTCACACACAGGTCACACACAGGTCACACACAGGTCACACACAGGACACACACAGGACACACACAGGACACACACAGGTCACACACAGGTCACACACAGGACACACACAGGTCACACACAGGTCACACACAGGTCACACACAGGTCACACACAGGACACACACAGGACACACACAGGACACACACAGGACACACACAGGTCACACACAGGTCACACACAGGTCACACACAGGACACACACAGGACACACACAGGTCACACACAGGTCACACAGAGGTCACACACAGGTCACACACAGGTCACCCACAGGTCACCCACAGGTCACACACAGGTCACACACAGGTCACACACAGGTCACACACAGGTCACACAGAGGTCACACAGGTCACACACAGGTCACACACAGGTCACACACAGGACAATGGAAGTACTGCCAACTGATTGTGTTTTCTTAACCTTTGGAGAGGAGAATTGACTGAGAACAGCTTTTGCAGGAACGGCCTCAGAAGAAAAATACTACAGTATCTGCTATGTATAGAATAGAGTAGAGTAGAGTACAGTAGAATAGAAAGTTTTTGTGTAATTAGTGTAACAAGTACGGGTACAGGTACATTGGAATTCTTGTAATCGCTTACAGTATCCTATCAGTGCTAATCAGTTCCTCATTCCAGTCCCAGGTGCTCTGCCACACATTTGTGACCCGGTCTGGAGGTTTCGTCCTGATGTTGGCAGTACTCAAAATGCGCTAGAGGGAAAAAGCTTTTATTTTTATTTTTACTGTTTTCCTTTTCTTTCTTTTTTACATATTACGAAAACTGAAGTTGCGAAGTAGCCACTCAATGTAACAAACAACCGTTTTAGGTTCACTAAATAGTCATACTTTGTGCTCTGATTCTGAAACTGACGAAGAAAGTGCAGACCAAACGAAAACATAATCGAACAGAATACACCATTGAACGAACAGTGGTATGCCGTGCAACGTTCTGCTTCGTACGTGTAAGTTATCTATGTAATGTTTATTTGTGTGATCATCTAGCTATGTAATGCTAGCTAGTCTAGAGTAAAAGGTAGCTTTGCACTAGCAACAATGCTGGCTAACAAAAAGCACCCATTATGCTGTGTTAACACCGTGCGCACATTTTTCCGGCTGCGCGGCGAGTTTACATAGAAAGTCAATACAATTAGGCGAACCCGGCGGCACAGCGGCCAGGAAAAAATTGGCTAAGGCTTTGTTCAGAAACGTAGCAGCAAGCTAACGTTAGCGTTGCCAGTGCCACAAATTTCCATGTGGAGAAAATGAATGTCCAGCCTCGGCCCGAAAAATGGCAAAGTCCAGCCTCGTCCGGAAAAATGGCAAAGTCCAGCCTCGGCCGAGAAATTGTCAAAGTCCCCGGGGGAGGGGACCCACAGAACGACATATGGGAGGAAACGCACCACCGAAAATAAAGCACTGCTCTAATCCCCATAGGCGGGAGAGAATCGTCTCCCGCAGAGGGGAGGTGGGGGGAGATAATGGGTCGTGGGGGGAGTCATCAGATCTGCCTCCCTAGGAATTTGAAGTGTCTCACCCTCTCCACTTCCTCCCCATTGATTATGACGGGGCGGGGGGGGGGGGGCTTTTTCCTCCTCTCCTGAAGTCCACAGTCATCTCCTTTGTCTTGCCAGTGTTCAGGGTCAGGTTGTTGTCTTGACACCTCATGGAGGAAGTCCGATTCAGAAGAGCCATTGGGGGAGATCGGGCCTTTCACAGTGGTGCCGTCTGTTGTGGAATTTACATCCAAACACCTTAAACCTTTGTTCCTCTCTCTCCTTTTGTAATTCACCACCTCCCCCAAATATTCACATAGCTGTGCTAACCTACAAAATGGCCTCCAGGAGGCCATACACTTTGAATCTGTCTACAACAGAATAACCATCCTTTGTCATCCTTTGTCCCCAATTGCCGCCTTTTTCTCATGTCACATGTCTGTACTCTTGGCCACGCCTGCCATTTCATATGACGTACAATGGAGTAGCCAATCACATCCTGGAAGCACCTTACCTGTGTTTTGATTGCATATAAGGCGCAGCAAGACCCAGGGCCGGCACTTCGCTGGATAAACCACTCTTGTTGCGTTGTCCAGAAAGTCCTTGCGCTCGTATGTTTTCACAATAAACCAGACTTAACCTTTTGAGCGAATCTTGGTAAATCCTTTTTACTAGATCAGTAATTCCATTACACGTCCGCAAACTCGATGGTTCGATTGCTGCTGTGCTTGGCTGAGCAGTCGTGGGTGTGCAGTGAGAACAGCCTGGGGCCCAGACAGCAGCCCTGCAGGACTCCTGTGCTGGTGTTCAGTAAGAACAGCCTGGGGCCCAGACAGCAGCCCTGAGGGACTCTAGTGCTGGTGTTCAGTAAGAACAGCCTGGGGCCCAGACAGCAGCCCTGCAGGACTCTAGTGCTGGTGTTCAGTAAGAACAGCCTGGGGCCCAGACAGCAGCCCTGCAGGACTCTAGTGCTGGTGTTCAGTAAGAACAGCCTGGGGCCCAGACAGCAGCCCTGCAGGACTCTAGTGCTGGTGTTCAGTAAGAACAGCCTGGGGCCCAGACAGCAGCCCTGAGGGACTCTAGTGCTGGTGTTCAGTAAGAACAGCCTGGGGCCCAGACCGCAGCCCTGAGGGACTCCTCTGCTTGTGTTCAGTGTGGATGAGGTGTTGCTGCCTATTCTCACCACCTGCGGTGTATATTGGTTTTCTTTTTTTCCCTATGTATTCTGTACTGTCTTGAAGCAGAAGTTATAATGGCGGAGGTGGAGTGGAGTGTTTGCTAGGCCGTCCGTCAGCTAAAGTCTTCCCCTGTGCCCGGGGACCAGATTTAAGCGTCACACTCGGTTCCCCTTTACTGTTCCTAAAGGAGTGAATATGGATTTGCAGGGCTTTAGATAATCCCATCACCTGCCAAAGTCCCATGAAAACTGCCATTTAACATTTTGGGAGTAAAATGTCTTCCTATATGTAAAATAGCCTGATAAAGGTGAGTTTTGAATGTAGAGCCTCATGACCTCCCAATGTTAAAAGCTTAAGAGCCAACCATTCATCTCCAGTGCAAGTGGACAATTACAGCCAGGCGCTCATTGTGTGCTTCACAAACGTTCTCTCCCCCCTCCTCCCTCTCTCTCACCCCTCTTTCTCCCCCGACTCTCACTCACCTCCCCTCCATCTTTCTCCTTCTCTCTCTCTCTCCCTCCCTTTCTCTCTTTCCCTCTCACTCACTCACTCACCCCCCTCTCTCTTTCTCCTTCTCTCTCTCTCCCTCTCTCTCTCATTTGGGTGGTATTGGAGTTATGAAATGATTCAATTACACACGAGGGAGGCACAATGAAACAAAGCAGGGCAGCAGATTTCTCTTCAGATTACCTTGCAGAGACGGTACAGAGGACTAGAGAGAGAGGAGGAGGAGGAGGGGGAGGAGGGGGAGGAGGAGAAAGACCTCTCAGCGTCTAGCTGAATGCGTCTTTTCTTGTCTAGTTCAGAATAATTGATGTCTGTGAGAGGCAGCCAATTACATTTATTTCTCTTGTCCCACGGATGATGTAGAAATCCATTGTGATGTCATTTTGTTCAGCGGAAAGCTGGGGGTTCTGGGACCATCCCCCGATACCTGTCCCCCCTGGACCCCCGATACCTGTATCTGTCCCCCCTGGACCCCCGATACCTGTATCTGTCCCCCTGGACCCCCGATACCTGTATCTGTCCCCCCCTGGACCCCCGATACCTGTATCTGTCCCCCCTGGACCCCCGATACCTGTATCTGTCCCCCCTGGACCCCCGATACCTGTATCTGTCCCCCCTGGACCCCCGATACCTGTATCTGTCCCCCCTGGACCCCCGATACCTGTATCTGTCCCTCCTGGACCCCTGATACCTGTATCTGTCCCCCCCGGACCCCTGATACCTGTATCTGTCCCCCTGGACCCCCGATACCTGTATCTGTCCCCCTGGACCCCTGATACCTGTATCTGTCCCCCTGGACCCCTGATACCTGTATCTGTCCCCCTGGACCCCCGATACCTGTATCTGTCCCCCTGGACCCCCGATACCTGTATCTGTCCCCCCTGGACCCCCGATACCTGTATCTGTCCCCCCTGGACCCCCGATACCTGTATCTGTCCCCCCTGGACCCCCGATACCTGTATCTGTCCCCCCTGGACCCCCGATACCTGTATCTGTCCCCCCTGGACCCCCGATACCTGTATCTGTCCCCCCTGGACCCCCGATACCTGTATCTGTCCCCCCTGGACCCCCGATACCTGTATCTGTCCCCCTGGACCCCTGATACCTGTATCTGTCCCCCCTGGACCCCCGATACCTGTATCTGTCCCCCCTGGACCCCCGATACCTGTATCTGTCCCCCTGGACCCCCGATACCTATATCTGTCTACAGACTGGCTAACTATCCAACCCTAGACCCCTGATATCTGTCCACAGACAGGCTAACTACCCTCCCCCTGATATCGGTCTACAGACTAGCTTGTCTCGCATATCCAGACTTATGTCCACACTTCGTTTACGCTGTGCCAGCGCTGGAGAAAGGACCGTCTGGACTCATTACATTCAGGGACAGGGAGGGGAAACCAACGCTGTATTTCTTTAAATCAATCACAATCGTCTTCGGCGGAGCCATTTCTAGGTTGTTGTTGTTGTCGTTTCACGTATAGTCCGGATCGAATCCGATTGGGCGGACAGCAGATTTCACCGCCACTGATTGGGCAGTAACAAACGAGCGACAAAACATATCTCCAAAAACCTACTGCCGCTGAGTCGTACTACACACTAAGCCCACCTGTGGTCATGGAGCCCCTGATATCTGCCTACGGACGCCATCACTCACCGTCCGCCCGACACCGGGAGCGCGGGGGAGGAGGGATGAGAGATGAGAGAGAGGTCGAGGAGATGAGGAATGGGTGCGTGCAGGAAGGGATGAGGGGGGAGGGGGACGGGGGGAGGGCGGGGGGGGGGGGGGGGGGGAGGGCAGAAGAATCACGGGACCTCTGCCTCCACTCATCGCCGGGGTCAGACAGACAAAAGGACCTGTCGGCCTCGACACACAGAAACACGCGCGCACGCACACACGCACACACACGCACACACGCACACACGCACACACAGAAAAACACACATAGAAGCCCACGCGCACACACACAGAAAACACACACAGCAGCGCGCACACACACACACACACACACACACATAGAAGCACACACTCGCGCCTTGCCATCTAGATAAATATAAGTGGCAAGAGGAGAATGGATGATTTTTTTTTTTAGGTCAAGCTCAGCCTTCAGACATCTAGGTTGTATAACCCCCCACACACACACACGCGAGCGCACACACACACACAATCTCTTTTCTCTCTCTCTCCATACACACAGAGAGAGAGTGTGTGTGTGTGTGTGTGTGTGTGTGTGTGTGTGTGTGTGTGTGTGTGTGTGAGAGAATGTGTATGAATTGGTGGCTGTTTTTTGTTGTCGTTTTAAAGCAAAAAGCTAAGCAGGAAGTGATTTGGGAGTTTTTGATCAACTATAACCACAATGTCCTGCAAATTAGAGGCCTAGACCTAATGCACACATGACACTCACCATGACGAACATGACACTACTAGACACTATTTTGCATTCAAAACAGAGCACAATAAACACAACCAACCAACATTAATCACAGCAAAACTGCCGAGGAAGATTGAGGCCACAATGGCGCCCGTACTGTAAACATGAGACAATTGCATTTATGAACAAGCGAATTAAACCATTGATTGCAAAACGTGACAACTGTATGTGAGCCAACAATTGGAATAGAATATTGCAGTTAAATCAATCTGAAATTAAATAATTCCTTTATTGGGATGAACCAGGCTCAGTATGTGTGTGTGTGTGTGTGTGCGCGCGTGTGTGCATGCGTGCGTGCATGTGGGTGCGTGAGTGTGCGTGTATGTGTGTGTGCCTGTGTGTGTGCGTACATGCGCATGTGTGTGTGTATGTGTGCGTACGTGTGTGTGCGTGTGTGTGTGTGTGTGTGTGTATGTGTGCGTACGTGTGTGTGCGTGTGTGTGTGTGTGTGTGCGCGAGGCATATCAGGGAGCTCTCTCTCTCTAATGGAGCCGGGCTGCAGACCCCGAGGTCTCTGGCGCGGGGGCCTCCTTCCTTAATCCCTGGCTGTTCAGCCGCTCCGCCGGAGTAATTAAGCAGATAATCTCCAATTAAACCCGGCCCGACCTCCCTCCCTCCACCCAGCCAACCCCTTCCACCCCACCCCTCCTCTCCGCACCGCTGGAAACAGATGGGGCTCGAAACAAACGCTCCCCTCTCTCCCTCTCTCTGTCTCTGGGAGATAGATGGGTTTTGCTCTGCTGGCCTTGGGGCAGCCATTTTGAAAAATGGAATCCTCGCCTTTCGCTGATGGAGCTCAGCAGGGACAGTTGGAAACGGTCAACGCCAGAAAGTTTCCGGCTTGACGAAAAGTTTCAGTTGTTTAATGTTTATTCAAGATTCAGCCTCCGTCATCCTTCAGACGAGGTAAGAGGACGAGGTAGGAGGATGAGGTAGGAGGATGACAGGGAAACAGTTGGACGCCGAGCTTCAAGCGTCGGTCTCCTGGGACACGCTGATGAGTCATAGAGTGGACTGCGTCAGAGCCTCCTCGCCAGCACGCTCTTTCAAGGTCAGAGGAAGGTCGAGTGTTTGATAGTGAATTATTAGGTTTGTGGTTTCATGAAAAGGAGGAAGGTAAACTCGGGGTTGACCCTGCCCGACACCAACATCTATTCTCAGAACAGACATTCCACAGTAGTTATTGAACAGAAATGGTCTGATGGTTTACAGAGAAAAGTCTGTGATGAGAAAAAGCTTTTGAACAGTATTCCTTGTTCACTGATCCAGCAGAAAGAAAGCTTTGATTTGAGCCTCATTCAAATATATTTTTGATGGAACCGGATGTACCAGTTAGAAAATAGTATGAATTCAGCTGCAATATTTGGATACATGGTTCTCAATGTGAGACTGGATTGTAATAGCGATCATAGAACGCTATGACAGCATCAACGACGTCCAATTCATTCGAACGGTGTTTGAGCGGGTTTAATGGTGGCTTTTACAACGACCACGTAAATGTTTTATTGTGTAACATCTGTAGCAAGACGGAGAGACGAGAGAGAGCGAGAGAGAGAGAGAGGGAGGAGAGAGAGAGGGAGAGAGAGACAGAGAGAGAGAGAGGGAGGGAGATAGAGGGAGGGAGGGAGGGAGGGAGGGAGATAGAGAGAGAGAGAGAGAGGGAGGAGAGAGAGAGAGAGAGAAAGAGAGTGCGCGAGAGAGAGAGGGAGGGAGGGGAGAGAGAGAGAGAGGGAGAGAGAGGAGGAGAGAGAGAGAGAGAGAGAGAGAGAGAGAGAGAGAGAGCGAGAGAGAGAGAGGGAGGGAGAGAGAGAGAGAGAGAGAGAGAGAGAGAGAGAGAGAGAGAGCGGGCTAGACCACAAAGCCTCACGCAGAGAACTAACACGTAGGCCCTGATCAGGCGTGGAGCCGGTGTCTCGCTGCAGGGGGGCGAGGACCTGTAGGCGTACGGGGCCCCTTAAGCAGACTATATAGGCTGTAAAACGCAACACGGATCCAAGGGGGTTTACGGAGACGGGACGGTGGGATGCGGATCACAATGAAGTGGGCCTTTCAGCACCGTGGACAGCACCATGGGATTTATCATTAAACACAGACCCGCTGATATTTAAGCAGCACAACTGCTGATAGGCTGTTTCAGGACCATGGTCGGCGGGTTTTAATATAATTTGCTCAAACCTCAGTGAGATAAAGGATAAAAAGTGAGGCAGACTAAACTAGCGGCAGACAACCAAAGATAACAGGTAAAGGAATACAGTTAATACAGTTTGACACTCAGTGATGTTGGATGCTCATACAACCACACACAGCCATAGGCTACGGACTACTACACAATCAAACCACACACATCCTAATCTACCTACACACAACAAACTAGGCCTACACGTGTCCAAGCAATGTGTAGCCATGACATTAATACAACCAAGCAGATACGGCGGTCTACAACACAAGCAGCAACAAACAATATAATACAATAAACAACTTACCAATGATGCTTTCATCCAGCGGCGGTCAGTTCGGATCCAATCCAACAAAAACCACATCTAATATTGTAGTCTATTTAATGTCCAATGTCCAAAAACGCCAATACATCGGAACACGCCGGACTCGAACGTATTCCGCATTATCTACAGTAATTTGACCTGCTTCCCTCTTCTCCTTCATCCTCGGAAACCTTTTAGCCACCTTGTTCTCATCGATGGCCATATCCCTCTCTATAAAGTGAGCTTTGAGAGTCTGTCCCGCTCCGTGCCCGGAGATAGTTTTTAATGAACTTCAGGCGGCTGAAAGTGCATTCATTTCGCACTGGTGGCCGGTAGTGTTTTTGTAAATACGATACAAAATAGCCTGATGTGTCTTTACTCTTCATTGATCTAATCTTTACCATCATCCATCACTTGCTTTCCTACTAACCGCAGCTCCGAGCTAACATTTTCCACTTGCACGGATAGC
>NW_028175766.1:2500-10095 GCF_949987555.1 Borostomias antarcticus
GATAGATAGATAGATAGATAGATAGATAGATAGATAGATAGATAGATAGATAGATAGATAGATAGATAGATAGATAGATAGATAGATAGATAGATAGATAGATAGATAGATAGATAGGTAGGTAGGTAGGTAGGTAGGTAGGTAGGTAGGTAGATGGATAGATAGATAGATATATACGTAGGTAGATAGATAGATAGATAGATAGATACGTAGGTAGATAGATAGATAGATAGATAGATAGATAGATAGATAGATAGATAGATAGATAGATAGATAGATAGATAGATAGATAGATAGATAGATAGATAGATAGATAGATAGATAGATAGATAGATAGATAGATAGATTTGGACTCAGACCCAGTTCATGGGCTTCAGGCCGTGTCGTGATGAAGCTTAAGATGGTGCAGAATGTGTTAGTTTTTTTTAGCCAGCTGTTGTGCGTCTGAGGCAGCGTCAGACCATGGTCCTGCTCCCGCCCGGTCCATCTGTCCCCTCTCAGCACGACTCATCACTCTCCCGCTCTCTGGGGGCCTGTTGGATCATGACTCAGGAGTTTGCATGGCGAGCACAGGTGTCTCATTTTCCACCCAGGACGTTCGGTTTCTCAGGAGAGCAGATTTTTACCTCCACCCCAGCGACAGCGCAGGGCGAGAGGTAATGTTTTCGGTGGCATGTGTTTGTTTATGTATTTATTGGTTGGTTGGTTTATTACGCAAAAACTGCCAGACCGATTTTCATGAAACTTGGTGGAGAGGTGTAGCATGGGCCAACTTGGAACCCATTATATTTTTTAGCAGATCCGAATCACGCGGTGGGTCCACAAGCCGCTCAAATACAGCTTCCCATTCGCCTCCATTCATTTTTTGGAGTTAGGCCCAGGCGCGACAATATCCCCCATTCATTGTCCATGGGGGGGATTGAGACGACCATATCTCGACACGGGAGGGTCTCAGAAACATGGGGTTTGAGCTGGCATAAAGTGAATGCAGCAACACCAAACCTGTCCTGCTTGCGTGCGCACAGAGCCACAAAATGCATTCTGGGTCGGAGGTCTGTGCTTTCCGAGCACCATTTCTAGTTTTATTTATTTTTTCTCTCCAGTAAATACTCTCCCACTTTTCTATAATGTGTTTTTCTCTCATACAGCCATCCTCCTGTCCTCACTCCCCTCTTCTCTGGCAACCGTGCTGCGTTGGAAAGAGCAGGAGGAGCATGCTGTTGTCAGGAAGTCAGATAAAAGACTTAGGGGCGAATTCACTAAAGGATTGCGCAGCTTTTCCTGACGCAAAGCCTGTGCAAATAAGTCAAAAATTATGTTTGCTATTCACAAAGCCCTCGCAAAGGGTGAAATACGGTGTTAACTGCGTTGCGTTCGTCATTGCGTTGCTCTGCGCCGGTGTTATTAGCTCATATTTAAATTAGGTAATATGGGCGGAGAATGTTCCCCTTTCTATGCAAATGAACATTATTGCAAAACCCGCCCAATTCACAAACATCGGCGCAAATTGCCTCACGCAGTTAAAGTGAAATTAATACCGTTTTCAGAAACGTGGTGGTATTTAAGCGCAAGGGGTGTGTCGCGGCCAGCCTGTCCGCTGATCATGGCAGCAGTGATTGTTGCGAGGCGAAGGCATCGCAATGCCAGGCATGTTGTTCGTGAGAGAATATTTAGAAGAAGGTCACTTTTTGATTTAACACTAGAACCACCGCGGTAGCTGTTTGGACACCAGAGCGCGCAGCTCTTCAGCCAACTGGAGGATGAAGTCGCGTCTGGGGAGGCTCAGTTGACTATGCGTCTCTCCACCCGTCCCCAGCGAGTCCAAGCTCCCCCAATGAATATAATAGCCTACATAGCACGAAACTGTGCGTATAATAGTCTATACGCGAAACTGCGCATTCCCTATAGCTGTTCATTGAACGGCTGGGGGCCGATATAGGTTTAAATAAATAAATAAAAACATAGCCTACACAATATTTGTTTTATTTGAATGGTCTTGAAAATATTTTGCTTTTGTATCATAGGTGACGGCAGGTATCATCTTCAGCCATGGATGATGACTCCCGTGCGTAATCCTTCCAACGTTGGAGAGGCGGCGTACAACTGGGCTCACATCAGGACGCGCGGTGTGATTGAGTGCACATTTGGAATCCTGAAAAGCCGTTTAGATGCCTAGATCGTACCGGTGGGGCAATGTTATACACTCCCCCAAAAGTATGCCAGATCATCGTGCTGCAACTTGCATAACATAAAATGACAATTTTTCCTTTGTTCGTCTTTTTAAATCATTCCACCTCCGTTTGCAGTCTTCCGCGTTTACACACACAAATGGCACTGACTGATTGGGAAATTAAACCCCAAATATGATTTTTTGCTGCAGTCGTGATATTTTTTGCCGAAAGCTGTGAGACATGTTTTTGAACCTCGTCCGTGAGGCCTTCAAGTTCGCTGTCTGAAAATCGTATCTTTCTTTTTCTGTCTGCCATCGTCCAATGATATGCATACGAGTTGTATGCGCTGTATGCGCAGTATTTATAGACATTTCCTATATCAGCAGCAAATTGCACTCAGCCGCAAACACCGAATGGGCGTGTTTGCGCTGGGATATTATTAGCGCAATGTCTTTAGTGAATAGGTTTTTAAAACGGAGCACATAGCGGGCGCAACTGACGCGCAATATTATGGTGCAATTAGCGGGCGCAATTTGCTTTAGTGAATTCGCCCCTTAGGGGCGAATTCACTAAAGGATTGCGCAGCTTTTCCTGACGCAAAGCCTGTGCAAATAAGTCAAAAATTATGTTTGCTATTCACAAAGCCCTCGCAAAGGGTGAAATACGGTGTTAACTGCGTTGCGTTCGTCATTGCGTTGCTCTGCGCCGGTGTTATTAGCTCATATTTAAATTAGGTAATATGGGCGGAGAATGTTCCCCTTTCTATGCAAATGAACATTATTGCAAAACCCGCCCAATTCACAAACATCGGCGCAAATTGCCTCACGCAGTTAAAGTGAAATTAATACCGTTTTCAGAAACGTGGTGGTATTTAAGCGCAAGGGGTGTGTCGCGGCCAGCCTGTCCGCTGATCATGGCAGCAGTGATTGTTGCGAGGCGAAGGCATCGCAACGCCAGGCGTGTTGTTCGTGAGAGAATATTTAGAAGAAGGTCACTTTTTGATTTAACACTAGAACCACCGCGGTAACTGTTTGGACACCAGAGCGCGCAGCTCTTCAGCCAACTGGAGGATGAAGTCGCGTCTGGGGAGGCTCAGTTGACTATGCGTCTCTCCACCCGTCCCCAGCGAGTCCAAGCTCCCCCAATGAATATAATAGCCTACATAGCACGAAACTGTGCGTATAATAGTATATACGCGAAACTGCGCATTCCCTAGCTGTTCATTGAACGGCTGATATAGGTATAAATAAATAAATAAAAACATAGCCTACACAATATTTGTTTTATTTGAATGGTCTTGAAAATATTTTGCTTTTGTATCATAGGTGACGGCAGGTATCATCTTCAGCCATGGATGATGACTCCCGTGCGTAATCCTTCCAACGTTGGAGAGGCTGCGTACAACTGGGCTCACATCAGGACGCGCGGTGTGATTGAGCGCACATTTGGAATCCTGAAAAGCCGTTTAGATGCCTAGATCGTACCGGTGGGGCAATGTTATACACTCCCCCAAAAGTATGCCAGATCATCGTGCTGCAACTTGCATAACATAAAATGACAATTTTTCCTTTGTTCGTCTTTTTTAATCATTCCACCTCCGTTTGCAGTCTTCCGCGTTTACACACACAAATGGCACTGACTGATTGGGAAATTAAACCCCAAATATGATTTTTTGCTGCAGTCGTGATATTTTTTGCCGAAAGCTGTGAGACATGTTTTTGAACCTCGTCCGTGAGGCCTTCAAGTTCGCTGTCTGAAAATCGTATCTTTCTTTTTCTGTCTGCCATCGTCCAATGATATGCATACGAGTTGTATGCGCTGTATGCGCAGTATTTATAGTCATTTCCTATATCAGCAGCAAATTGCACTCAGCCGCAAACACCGAATGGGCGTGTTTGCGCTGGGATATTATTAGCGCAATGTCTTTAGTGAATAGGTTTTTAAAACGGAGCACATAGCGGGCGCAACTGACGCGCAATATTATGGTGCAATTAGCGGGCGCAATTTGCTTTAGTGAATTCGCCCCTTAATCTGGGGTCAGAGCAGAGCAGCTCTCAACGCAGATTAATCTGAGAGAGAGAGAGGGAGAGAGAGAGGGAGAGAGAGGGAGAGGGAGAGGGAGAGGGAGAGAGAGAGGGAGAGGGAGAGGGAGAGGGAGGGAGAGGGAGAGGGAGAGGGAGAGAGAGAGAGAGCGAGGGAGAGAGAGGGGAGAGGGAGAGAGAGAGAGACAGGGAGAGAGGGAGAGGGAGGGAGGGAGAGAGAGAGAGAGAGAGGGAGAGAGAGAGAGAGGGAGGGAGAGAGAAAGAGAGAGGGATAGAGAGGGAGAGAGAGATATGCTACTTACTCTGTCTCCTCGTCTCCCTTCTTGTCCTCATCCTCTGTGTCCAGCCAGTCACTGTTTCTGCTCCCGCCTTCAAAAGAGAAGAATATAAGAAACATTTGTCTCTCTTTCCCTGGGTACTGTATCATACGAGGACAGCTCTCTTCCAGACACTGTTCCTTCTGCTTGGGTGAGCCCTTCTCTGCTGAAATAACCCTCTTCTTGTTCTGTGTGTCAGCTATTAAGGTCTCTGCACACTGCCCCAACCAACGCCAACCAACACCAACGTTGGATTGGTTTGTTGGTGACTGTTGGGCATTGGTTGGATGGATTTTGCAGCTGAAATTTAAACTTCCGACATTCTACCAACTGCCAACTTTAGAATGTTGGGAAGGAGCTCAGAGGAAAGAGTGAGAAGGAGAAGGAATGTCTGAAGGAAGGGAAGCGAGTAGGTCACAGCTGCCTGCGTGTGTCTGTTCGGCGTGTGTGCGTCAGCGTTACAGAACAGGAGTTATTGATCTGTCCTTAATTGGATCTTAGGTTAAGGTGCGAGAAGTCGGTAGAAGTTTGTCGGGCTCCCGCCCTGTGGAGAAAGCAGAGTCATGGTGAGCTGGCTTCCCGACCGGCTAGCCTTCCCCCGCCCTCTCATCCCGCTTACGGAGAAGTTATTTATGTGTGTGTGTGTGTGTGTGTGTGTGCCCGCCCGCCCGCGTTATTTATGTGTGTGTGGAGGAGAGCGCAGCGTGGGGAGGGCGGGGCCTAGCGTTGCTCCGGCCTGCCGAAGTGAGTCATTGGCTACGTGAGGGGGAGAGAGAGGTGACACACAGAGACGGGTAGCTTCACACCCGCCTGTCTCCGAGCGGTGAAGAGGGCGTCGGCTATTGGAACAATCAGTTTGGCGTGGGCGCGGCGCGCTGTTGTTGAGAGTGCGGGGGCACAGAAAACAACACACACACGCACACCTACATGTTTACAACCATGCTCACTTGCACACAATCACACACAGACACACACACACACACACACAAGCAAAAGCAAACGCAGGTACACACACACGAACACACACCTACATGTTTACAACCATTCTCACTTGCACACAATCACACACACACACAAGCAAAAGCCAACGCAGGCACACACACACACACACACACACACAGAAGAGCAAATGACCGCGCGCACATCAAACGAACACAGGCACGATCTCCGTCACCCTCTTTCAGTTTACCGCCTCGGCTTTCATCTTCCCAAACGAGAGGCTGGCGTGTTAACGGCCCCGTTAACGCTCCCTTAACAACACCGCCTCCGTATTCCCTGACCTTCCCCTGCCTCTCCCGGCACGGTGGAGCATTCCATGTCGTTCTCCGACAGCGCCGGCGACCTCGGCCATGGCGAAACGGACGCCTTTGATTGGCTAGCCCTTATCGAGGGGAGAGGAAGGGCGTTTGAAACCTCCCGTCCCGAGACGCTGCTTCCTGCCTTTGTAGCGTCACGGCCGCTCTCTGTGACACGCCCCCGATTAGCGGCCGGCGACTGACATGGCGGCGAATGTCCGCGGACGGCGTTTGAGAGCGGTAAACAGCGTGTAGGTAAAGCATCGCCAGCGAATAGTACAGTACATGAGCGAGGCCCGACAATGCTAGGGTTTTAAAACCTGTCATGGAATGAGCTCCTTTCCATTCTTATGGAACGTGACAGTACTGACTAGAATATTGACATTGACAACAATACCCATACTGATGACCTGATGACCTTATGACCCCATTATCTGATGATGACGAGGATCAAGATGATGTTGACGATGAGATAAATGATTCTAGCATGATATTCATAACCCCCCCCGCTCCCTCTCTCTGTCTCTCTCTCTCTCTCTCTCTCTCTCTCTCTCTCTCTGTAGACGGTGAGGGAGGCGAGGTGTCCCCCCCTATGGGTGCCGGCGTGGACAGCAACAGCTGGCACTTCCGTTACGGCCCCGGGGGCCCGGGCGCCCCCCCTCAGCACCTGAAGCCCGGCGAGGTGCCCCCCGAAGCCTTCATCATCCCCGGGTCCCCCGCCATCATCTCCATCCGGCAGAACCAGGGGGGCGAGGATGACAAGAGCGACTTCATCACCTTCGGGAAGAAGGAGGAGGCCAAGAAGATGAAGAAGAAGAAGAAGAAGGAGAAGAAGGACAAGAAGGATAAGGGGAAGGATGACGGGGATGACTAGAGGAGGAGGAAGACGAGGTAGAGGAGGATGGGGCATTGTTAAAACAGAGGTGCCAACCAGAGGTCCGCAGGCAAAATAAAAGAAACGTAGGCGATTAAAAACACAAGATCCCACATTCCTCCCACATTCCACTCTATCATCCCTGCCACTTTGAGGAGGAAATATTATGATATCTTGCATAGCCTGTACCCACCCCTTTAATTAATATCATCTACATCTAACATCTAGCGCCATTAATTAATCTGTCTTTACCAAGATTACATTCACCTCCAATCCCGTATAACTGATTAAAATCTTGCCTTGATGAGAATAAATTGCCTGATTGATTTCCCTCCGTTCCCCCTCGGTGTCTAAGCGCCTTGAGCCTAGATGAGCGCCTCCCATTTCCACGAGGGAGGGGGGGGGGGCTCCTCCTCCTCCTCGACCTTCATCTCTCAGCCCCCCTCACACCCCCTCGGGCCACGTTGACACCTCTGTCTTACCTCTCCCCACCTCGCCCTGGATCCCCGTTCTCTCTGGGAGGAACAGAAAACCAGAAGCAGCAACTAACACACAGCTCTGTGCCAGCCTCGGAAATCAAAGAAGAAGAAGAAGAAAAAAAAGGAAAATGTCAAGGAAATAAAAAGAAGAAAGTTATCCGTAGACACAGAGAGAGGAGCTGGACACTCAAACATTTGTAAATAGCACAGGAGAGAGTCGCAAAAGCTACAGGCTAACATGACACTGCTGCGGCTTCCTACAATGTTCCCCGAGACATGGCTGTCTATGGCGCGCGCACACACGCTCACACACACACACACACACACACACACACACACACACACACACACACACACACACACACACACACACACACACTCTACACACCACACACACTTCAAATGACAACCTAGACA
>NW_028175765.1:0-2500 GCF_949987555.1 Borostomias antarcticus
CCTGGTTTCTCTAAGACCCTGGTTTCTCTAAGAGGAGTTTAAGGGTAGTTGTTCTGCTGGTATGTGACCCTGGTTCTCTAGGAGGAGTTTAAGGGTAGTTGTTCTGCTGTATGTGACCCTGGTTTCTTAAGGGTAGTTGTTCTGCTGGTATGTCACCCTGGTTCTCTAGGAGGAGTTTAAGGGTAGTTGTTCTGCTGGTATGTGACCCTGGTTTCTCTAAGAGGAGTTTAAGGGTAGTGGTTCTGCTGGTATGTGACCCTGGTTCTCTAGGAGGAGTTTAAGGGTAGTTGTTCTGCTGGTATGTGACCCTGGTTCTCTAGGAGGAGTTTAAGGGTAGTGGTTCTGCTGGTATGTGACCCTGGTTCTCTAGGAGGAGTTTAAGGGTAGTGGTTCTGCTGGTTCGAATCCCAGCTCCAACTGTCCACATGTCGAAGTGTCTCTGTCTGGGTGTGTGGGTGTGGGGGGTTTCTGTCTGGGTGTGTGGGTGTGGGAGGGTCTCTGTCTGGGTGTGTGGGTGTGGGGGGGTCTCTGTCTGGGTGTGTGGGTGTGGGGGGGTCTCTGTCTGGGTGTGTGGGTGTGGGAGGGTCTCTGTCTGGGTGTGGGGGTCTGGGGGGGTCTCTGTCTGGGTGTGTGGGTCTGGGGGGGTCTCTGTCTGGGTGTGGGGGTGTGGGAGGGTCTCTGTCTGGGTGTGAGGGTCTGGGGGGGTCTCTGTCTGGGTTTGTGGGTGTGGGGGGGTCTCTGTCTGGGTGTGTGGGTGTGGGAGGGTCTCTGTCTGGGTGTGTGGGTGTGGGGGGGTCTCTGTCTGGGTGTGAGGGTCTGGGGGGTCTCTGTCTGGGTGTGTGGGTGTGGGGGGGTCTCTGTCTGGGTGTGTGGGTGTGGGAGGGTCTCTGTCTGGGTGTGAGGGTCTGGGGGGGTCTCTGTCTGGGTGTGTGGGTGTGGGGGGGTCTCTGTCTGGGTGTGTGGGTGGGGGAGGGTCTCTGTCTGGGTGTGTGGGTCTGGGGGGGTCTCTGTGTGGGTGTGGGGGTCTGGGGGGGTCTCTGTCTGGGTGTGTGGGTCTGGGGGGGTCTCTGTCTGGGTGTGTGGGTGTGGGGGGGTCTCTGTCTGGGTGTGTGGGTGTGGGAGGGTCTCTGTCTGGGTGTGGGGGTCTGGGGGGGTCTCTGTCTGGGTGTGGGGGTCTGGGGGGGGGTCTCTGTCTGGGTGTGTGGGTCTGGGGGGGTCTCTGTCTGGGTGTGTGGGTCTGGGGGGGTCTCTGTGTGGGTGTGGGGGGGTCTCTGTCTGGGTGTGTGGGGGTCTGGGGGGGGGTCTCTGGGGTGGGGTTGTGAGGGTGTGTGAAGAGGGTTGGCAGCTCTGACTGTGTTTGTCATCCTGTCTGCTAGCTCTCAGCTGATGTTGTTGTTGTTGTTGTTGTTGTGTTGCAGGGTGGGAAGAAGCACAGCGGACCCTGCGGAGGTAGAGACTGCAGCGCTGGAGGGTGCAAATGCTTCCCGGAGAAGGGCGCCAGGGTGAGTCCCTCGTTTCACCCCCTCTCACACCCCGGACGTCTGGACATACTGGACCACTGTACTGTACCCCTCTGTACCCATCTTACACCTCCTACTGTCGGCCCACGTACCCCTCACCCCGCCCTGCTGAGTCAGTCCCCTGCACCCTCGCTGACAGAGCGCAGAATGAGCAGAGGAGGAGAGGAGGGCCCTGTTAGAGCCAGGGAGGAGAGAGGAGGAGAGGAGGAGAGGAGGGCCCTGTTAGAGCCAGGGAGGAGAGAGGAGGAGAGGAGGGCCCTGTCAGAGCCAGGGAGGAGAGAGGAGGGTCCTGTTAGAGCCAAGGAGGAGAGAGGAGGAGAGGAGGAGAGGAGGGCCCTGTTAGAGCCAGGGAGGAGAGAGGAGGAGAGGAGGGCCCTGTCAGAGCCAGGGAGGAGAGAGGAGGAGAAGAGGAGAGGAGGGCCCTGTTAGAGCCAGGGAGGAGAGAGGAGGAGAGGAGGGCCCTGTTAGAGCCAGGGAGGAGAGAGGTCAGGGGCCGAGGAAGAATACAGGAACACCAGATGCACCGAAACATCTGTAGTGTAAACGTGTCAAAGAAGGGCTGAGAATGTTCTAGAATCTCCTAGAAGGGCTGAGAATGTTCTAGAGTCTCCTAGAAGGGTTGAGAATGTTCTAGAGTCTCCTAGAAGGGTTGAGAATGTTCTAGAGTCTCCTAGAAGGGCTGAGAATGTTCTAGAATCTCCTAGAAGGGCTGAGAATGTTCTAGAGTCTCCTAGAAGGGTTGAGAATGTTCTAGAGTCTCCTAGAAGGGCTGAGAATGTTTGTGAATCTTCTAGAAGGGTTGAGAATGTTCTAGAGTCTCCTAGAAGGGTTGAGAATGTTCTAGAGTCTCCTAGAAGGGCTGAGAATGTTTGTGAATCTCCTAGCGTGAGATGCAGCCCCGTCACGTTCTGAGCGCTGGTTCTCATTGCGATGGTTCTCTTCCCGGGGGCCAAGTTAGAGCCCCTCCCGGTGGAACGTGT
>NW_028175765.1:7500-10000 GCF_949987555.1 Borostomias antarcticus
TCAATTATGAAAAAAAAAAGCTAACAAAACCTGTAACCCACATTTTTCAATCAATTAATACTAAAGTTGCTACACTGGATCTTCAAACTGTCATTCACAAACTCATTGACCAGATTATTGAATTATCAAAATTGAGCTTACAATGCATTAAAATGTTTTACTTATTATTATTATTCTCCATCTTCCACTGAAGTCTAACTTCCTGTGGACAAAAAATCACAAAAATGTGCACATAGCTCCAGTACTAAACCCAAAGTCCTCAACCTGCATTGTAGGTCAATAAAGCTGAAGGTGGCGCTACAGCAACAGTCTAAAGTTTAAAACTTTAAAAAATCATAACAAATCAGCCATAGGTGCCATCACAGTAAAACCACCACGTGAATGTAGGCCCAAGTGAGACAAAACTTTCATACACTCTGACCTTGCAGGAATTTTGATTATTATTATTATTCTCCATCTTCCACTGAAGTCTAACTTCCCGTGGACAAAAAATCACCAAGATTTGCACATAGCTCCAGTAGTATACCCAAAGTCCTCAACCTGCATTGTAGGTCAATAAACCTGAAGGTGGCGCTACAGCAACAGTCTAAAGTTTAAAACTTAAAAAAATCATAACAAATAAGCCATAGGTGCTATCCCTGTAAAACCACCACGTGAATGTAGGCCCAAGTGAGACAAAACTTTCATACGCTTTGACCTTGCAGGAATTTTGAAGTCCATCACTCTGATTTCTTCATAAACTAAAACCTATCAAACCTATCTCCTCCCACATTTTTAGTTCAATTGACACCAAAATTGATCTACTGTATCTTCAGACTGTCCTTACCAAACGATCCTCACAGATTTTTGAAATATGAAAAATTGAGCCCACAGCACATCAAAAAGTTTTACTGTTAACAGTTCTGTATATAGTTACTATTAATTCTCGCCAAATCAATGTCTGATCATCCTCATAAAAAGTGACAACATTAGCCACATATCCAAGATGTAGTATGATTTTTTTTTTGAATTTTATCTCAAAAATTGAATTTTTTAAAATATGTTTAATTCTGTCCTCTGAAACCAACACTTCATACAGAGAAAACTACGTTACCCATAATCCAACACAAGCTCCACGAATCGGAGACATCGCTGTTGGCAACCCTACCCAACCCCCGCCGAGGATTACAATGACTAAATCGATTGATTGGCAACTGACTGAGTACACAGCTGCTGAAGTTAATGTTCAATTATGAAGAAAAGCAAACAAAACCTGTAAAAATTAATAAACATATCTCATCCAACATTTTTCAATCAATTAACACCAAACTTGCTACACTGGATCTTCAGACTGTAATTCACAAACTCATTGACCATTGTTGAATTATCAAAATCGAGCTTACAACGCATCAAAATGTTTTACAAATGTTTTACGATACGAATGTACAAAATGAACATTGGAATGTCAACTTTCTTGTTGTCCTATTCTCTCGCTTATTGCTCCTAAACTTGTCGGAAATTGCCTGGCCCCGCCTCATCGCTGCGAAGCAGCTTTAATTAAGATTATTACGTCCCAACTTTACAGCGAGACCAGTGGTTCGTTGCTCCCTCGGGCACGATAAGATCATGTAGTGTGTGATGAGCCGTTATTTTCAAATCTTGCTGTGTGTGCTTGTTTGAGATGCGCAAGAAGAATATCAGTTAAGATTCTCCTTATGTGCGTGATGTAAATCGATTTGAAAATTGGTTAGGATTTTAAATATCCTGTAGTGTGAGCCCGGCATTAGGGACCTGGCTCTGATTCAGACAGGAGCGTGGATCTGGGTCTGCAGACAGCATCATCACCGCACACCATGGACCACCGTCACAGTCTCCTGGATAGAGAGGTTTAGACAGAAAGCCAACAGCTGTGGGGTGTGTGTGTGTGTGTGTGTGTGTGTGTGTGTGTGTGTGTGTGTGTGTGTGTGTGTGTGTGTGTGTGTGTGTGTGTGTGTGTGTGTGTGTGTGTGTGCGTGTGTGTGTGTGTGTGTGTGTGTGTGCGTGCGTGCGTGTGTGTAATGTCTTGGTGAGCTCGAACCGCAGTCACCCGTGTCTTATTAAGTGTGTCCGCTCCTCAAAGCCGCCACACTGTAGCCATGGCAACAGCAAAAAAGAAACATCACCACCCTACCGTCGCCGAGGGGTCAGTGGGCTGTACGGTTACTATGGTGACCCGGTCCTGTTAAAATCCCTGGTCAGACTAGGAGAAGTCAGTCCCTGACCGGGAGAGTTAAGACACACGGCCTTAACTGGATTGTTAAACCTGCACTCCTCGTTAAACCTGCACTCCTCGTTAAACCCACACACCTTGTTAAACCCACACACCTCGTTAAACCCACACACCTTGTTAAACCCGCACACCTCGTTAAACCCACACACCTCGTTAAACCCGCACACCTCGTTAAACCCACACACCTTGTTAAACCCACACACCTCGTTAAACCCACACACCTTGTTAAACCCACACACCTCGTTAAACCCA
>NW_028175764.1:0-5000 GCF_949987555.1 Borostomias antarcticus
ATTATACTGTGTGTATTATACTGTGTGTATTATACTGTGTGTATTATACTGTGTGTGACTGCGCACAATAGATTGAGTTCATGTACACATAGCCAACCTCCCACATGCCATTTCTGTCACTATGGTAATTCTTTATCCTGCACTTGCGTATGCGTGCGTGTGTGTGCGTGTGTGTGCATGTGCACGTGTGCGCGTGTGTTACATTCCCTTGCTGTACTGGTTGTATTACGATTGGAAGTGGGTGTGTGTTTAGCTCCTCTCTGTTTGACCCACTGACTAGTGGAGAGGGAGCTGGCCTGTCTTTCCGTAGGAGTAGTTGGCTTCAGCGCCGTTCATCTCACAGAGCCGTGCTTCTCCGTCTTTATGGACTGTGGTAACAGCTCAAAGCGAGACCATTTTGTTGGCGAGCAACCCTGGGAAAGTAGACGGCTACGGGAAGGGAAGGGAAGGGTACGGCTAGGTCACTTGGCAGCAAGCGCCGTTCTGCTTTTAGCCGCTCCCCTATTGTAAATCAGCGTGTTGCGCTTGTCGTTGCAGAGCAGCCAGGGCATTCGGAGAGTACCTGTCTCACGCACATCCGGAGAACCGCAACGGATCAGGTAGGTCACCTCCTAGACCTGGTCCAGGGCCATATCCTACAGATAACGCCATGGCTACAGTTTGTAGTCCCCCACCTTTCAAATAAAAGGCAAATTTGTACACTTAAATGTCTAATATCCACAGCGCATCGACTGTCTTCTTCTACTGGTGATTCGGCGCTCTCCGCTTTGTTTAGCCTACTCACTGCTGCCGCCCATGTTGGGGATGATGTATTACATCTTAAATGGTGTTGAGAGACTCGCGATGCGGTATCTGATTAGCGCGAGAACATTTACGCTGAGTTATTAACTATGGCAAATTTTAAACTTTAAAACATGTAAATAATGTAATGTAATGTAATGCATCATCCCCAACATGGGCGGCAGCAGTGAGTAGGCTAAACAAAGCGGAGAGCGCCGAATCGCCGGTAGAAGAAGACAGTCGATGCGCTGTGGATATTAGACATTTAAGTGTACAAATGTGCCTTTTATTTGAAAGGTGGGGGACTACAAACTGTAGCGACCTCGGAGAAAAGGCTTTCATCTTTCCAACCATGTGTTTACTTTGGTGAATAACAAAACGGTTTTGTCTGGAGAATCGGACGAGCGGGCCGAGGAAACGCATTCATAGGTAAATGACATTGAGAGTAACAGGGCGTTATCTGTAGGATATGGCCCTGGACCAGGTCTAGTCACCTCCATACGCTGCAGCGCCAAGCGCCCCGGCTCTTGTCACATGACCACGTTGCGTCAGCCGACGCCGCCAAATTGTATGTGTATCCATTCCCAGAACAATCTAGCTGGATGGTCCAAAGAGTTACTCCACAGTAATGTCCCAATGATACTGCAGACACTGTTCTCTGAGTTGTTCTAGTCTCCACCTGGCATGCACCACGGATAAGACCCTGCTGAAGTCATCCTTCCAAGGCCCTCCTCATCCTTCTCCTCTCCCCTTGATCTCCTCCATCATCCTTCTCTTCTCGTCTCATCCCCCCAAAACCTTTGTTGGCCCGCTAATGTATACTGAACTGTTGCCAAGGCCCTTAGAACAATTTCTCTGTCTCTCTCCCTTTCTCTCCCTCTCCCCCTCTCTCTCTCTCTCTCTCCCTCTCTCTCTCTCTCTCTCTCCCCCTCTCTCTCTCTCTCTCTCTCTCTCTCTCTCCCTCTCTCTCTCTCTCTCTCTCCCTCTCTCTCCCTCTCTCTCTCTCGTCCAGATCATCTGCTGTCTGACACATTCATTGGCCAAGACACAGACTCCCCCGATATCAGCCGCCTCCACAGCACCAACCTGCCCCCTCAGACTCACTGCGAACCCGTAGCCAAGCCCGCCCAGAACCAGAACCAGCCCCAGCCCCAGAACCAGCCCCAGCCCCAGAACCAGCCCCAGAACCAGCCCCAGTACCAGAACCATCCCCAGAACCAGCCCCAGAACCAGCCCCAGAACCAGCCCCAGAACCAGCCCCAGTACCAGAACCAGCCCCAGAACCAGCCCCAGAACCAGCCCCAGAACCAGCCCCAGAACCAGCCCCAGCCTCAACCCCAGCCTCAGTCCCAGCCCCAGAACCAGCCCCAGAACCATCCCCAGTACCAGCCCCAGCCTCAACCCCAGCCTCAGTCCCAGCCCCAGCCCCCTTCCAAGCCCTGCAGCCTCCAGCCCTCGGGCCCCTCCAAACGCAGGCTCTCTGTGGAGCGCAGCTTCTCGTCCGAGGAGCGGCCTCCACCCAGGGGTCCGGAGGGCAGCGTGAAGCCAGCGCGGGTCTACACCATCACCAGGGAGGGGGGCATGCTGGGGGGCCGGGGCAGCGAGGAGAGCCTGGAGCTGGAGGTGCTCAAGGGCTCCGGGGAGGGGCCTCTCTTGCAGGCGGCCGCCAACCAACAGTCCGCCGCTCGCAACTGCCACCGTGGCAACCATCACCGCGGCAAGCATCACCACGGAGCGCAACACCAGGGCCCCTCCCAGTCGCAGCCCCTGCAGAGTTCGGGCAGCGCCCACAACATCCGGGACTGGGGGGCGAGGACGGGGGGCTCCCGGGAGGACTGCACCCCTGACTGCGTGACCTGCATCCGGGCGCCGTGTCAAAGCCAGCGCTCCCTGGACCTGGACACCTCGCCGGGCGACGGAGGGAAACAGCGCAAGAAGCTGGAGAGGATGTACAGCGAGGACCGCAGCTCGGCAGAAGACAGGGGTGAGGATGGGAGGAGGGAGGGAGGGAGGGAGGGAGGGAGAGGCGGACCACAGCTCGTTTTAGCTTCATTCTCCCTTGTCCGCCTCTCCTCTGCACTTTACCCCTCATGTTTAGTGACCACTTCAGCGCTTTGGAGAGCTTTGTGTTGGCTGATCCCCTCCTATTCTCTTTTGTTTGCAGAAGACAACCCTAATAGCTGGTTTCCTAAAGAGAACATGTTCAGCTTCCAGACAGCAACCACCACCATGCAGGCGTGAGTGCACGCACACACACACACACACACGCACGCACGCACGCACACACACACATGCTCGTCCACACACTTATTACTGTATTTGTTTTAATGTTTGTTTAAATTTATCTTTAGCTCTCAAGTAAAACATTTAACAGTACATTGTACCCGTACCCTGTACTGTACATTTACTGTAAGACATACAAGAGCTTCCCTCGGCCGGCCTGTCCGCTGTCCCCTGGCCTTTCCGTCCCTCTATCCACACTGTCCTCAGACACCGCTGGCCCGGGTCCTGGACAGACCATGACAGGGACGGATTTTTTATTCTTTTGGATAATTTCAACATAAAATACTGATCCGAGGCACCAGCCAATAGAAATACTGCTCTGAATAGAGCCCCGCCCCTAGCGTTCCAGCTGCCTGCTCATGAGTGCGGCTGCCCTGATGCAAACACTGAACTACTGGGTGACCTTGCGCCATCTTGCTCTAGAATCATTTTTTCGTTGCTCAGCTTTGCCTCACATCAGCGCGTTCTATTGTCAATCAAAGCTTTTATTTGTATTGTCCACCCAATAGTAGTAGCTACTGAAGCTAGCTTGCAGACAATAGCCAAACCAAGCTAGACGGGTAGCAGATGTACACTATGTAGTTGGCGTCCATAGTGCTTCAAAGGGTATCAGAACTAGCATAACAAATAAACCTATTTGATCTGGAGCTTAAACACACACACTGCTGCTGCTGTATACGACGGCGTGGCCAGCAGCGCTCTGGTGTAGACGAGGTGTTTCTGTTACATGGCTCCTCCTTGGTCACAGCAGGGACTGAGAGCGCTGTCGTCTTTTGTGACGTGCGTGGTCTTAAAAAGTCCCAGTGTTTGAGTTCATTATCCTTTTCTCTCTCTCACCCACCCCCCCCCCCCCACACACACACACACCCACACACACCCACAAGAGACTCCACTGACTGCTTAATTATCGCCTGTCTCGAGAGCTAATAATTATGACCCACACACACAATGCCCTCCCAGTGAGACTGTCTTTCTCTCCGCTCCCCCTCGCTGCTCATCACTCCTCTCCGTCTTCAGGGATCCCACGCAGCCTCTCTCCTCCTCAGCTGTCAGCGTCTGCGGTGGCCTTTGTCTCCTCTGTCTGTGTCCCGTCTCTTGGCCTCTCATCTTACTCACTCACTCTCCCTCTTGACAAGTCATAGTGTTTTGTTCCTCTGGTAATTCACATGCAAGACTTCTTTTTTTCCTCAGTCATTTTTTCAACATGTCTGCCGTTTGCAGTCATTCATTTTTTGATGTGCAGTGCCAGCAAACCCATGCCAACGGATATTTTCCGCCCCAGTAATGAGGAAAGAACATGCTGAAGACTAGCTTTCCTCCCCAGCTTCCCTGGCTGACTTCAGCACTGACGTAGCGATTGACAGCATGCTACTTGAGTATAATCCTGTATGTATTTCTCTCTCTATCTCTCGCCTACTGAGGCATCTAATCTCTACTTCTCCCTTCTTTTCTTTCCATGTGGACTTCCTGCTCCTGCAGAATATCGTGAGTAGCTCCGCTCCCCTCAGATGGCTAGCCCACTTTTAACCCTTGGGTCGTCCCCTTCGTGCTCCAGTGCTCTGTCGCTTGTGACCCCTGACCCCCGACCTCCCCTCTGCGCCAGGATGAGTGTTGGAAGTTGACGGAGGAACAGACAGAATTGCTCAATGTCCAAAATTCCACTCAAACAAGCACAATATGAAGTCAATAAGCACCATTGAGAATGGGATTGATATGGATTGGATAACATGAAAGGCTTTGACCTAGCAGTGTCTTTTTAGACTGTTCATCAGACAAGGGAGAACACATTATCTCAGCACCTCAGCAGAGGGCAGAGTTCAATATGTAGGGTGTCGTTTCTTTAGACTCAGGCCCTGAAAATGGTCACACAGAATCACTCGCACTATCGGCAAAGGCTAAGGCAATAGGCATTTTGGACTTTTTGTGCCACCTGAAGG
>NW_028175764.1:10000-11652 GCF_949987555.1 Borostomias antarcticus
TCCCTCCTCCTCTCTCTCCTCTCTCCTCTATGTCCTCCACTCTCCTCTCCCTCCTCTCTCCTCCTCTCCCTCCTCCACTCTCCCCTCTCTCCTACTCTCCCTCCTCCCTCCCCCTCTCTCCTCCTCTCTCTCCTCCCTCCCCCCCTCTCTCCTCCTCTCCCTCCTCTCTCCTCCTCTCCTCTCCCTCTTCTCTCCTTTCTTCCTCCTGTCTCTTCCCTACTCCTCTGACGCAGGCAGTGTTGTGAGTAAACTGAGGACAAACACACACACACACACGTGTACACACACGCGCTCACATACACACACACACACACACACACACACACACACACACACACACACACACACACACACACACACACACACACACACACGCAGACACAATAGTTCCTTTTGATCCTGGACATGAATCCTAAGCAAGGGCAGATGTCAGAATCCCAGCTCTGCTGAGCGAGGGGAGACAGGAGTGGTGGGAGAGACGAGGAGGAGGAGGTGATGCAGAGGGCTGCTTTGAAACTCACATCCGACAGGTGCAACAGTTTTAGGAGGAAGTTCTGATGAGAACAGCAGGTGGGAACAATGGGAAAAGAATAAAAATCATCTTTTGATAAGCTTTTTATAGGGTTGAATTGATGAGGCTAAAAGAGTCTGAATAACTTCCAACACTCATCCTGCTAATGTCCGTAAACATACATCGATTGAAAAGCAACGTTTTATTCTTCCTGGTTCTAAAAAGCTAACCTGAGCCTCTTCTCCCCCTCTGCCTCTGTCTCTGTCTTGACCCTTAATGTTGAAAACGCCTCCCACTCTCCCCCTCTCTCTCTCCCTCTCTCCCTTTCTCTCTCTCTCTCTCTCTCTCTCCCTTCCCGTGATAGAAACTTCCGGAAGCACCTCAGAATGGTCGGCAGCCGCAGGATGAAAGTACAGAGTGAGTCTGCCGTAGCGTGCGGCTACCTGCGCCATCGCTGCATACATACGCGCTCCGCTTCATGGGTGGGTCGGCGCTGTCTGCATGGGCGCCGCGCTGTTAGCCGCATGTGTGACGCACGGCTCTGAATCTAAACGATCACAGTTCATGATGGATCTGTGATCTGTGAACACGGCACGATTCGTACCCGAGTTCCCCCCGAGGCCGACCAGCCCGAATGTCACCATGTCTCACTGGAGAGAAGAAGCTCCGCTGATCAGTAGCAACCTCCTCATCCAAGTGGTCTCTCTCTGATGGATTCTGGGGGATGAGCTGTGTGCGGTCAATGTCCACAATTTTTGTGTGGGATAAGTGGATCTGTGTGTGTGGGTCTGTATGTGCCTTTTTTTGGGGGGGGGGGGGCGCGTGATGTGTGTGTGTGACTCTCTCTCCTCCTCGCTCGCCCATCAGCCTTCACCGAGCGCCGAGCCAAGAGTTTCAGCCGCTCCTGGAGTGACCCCACCCCCATCAAGCCCGATCCTCTCCATGACTCCAGAGACAGTGAGTCCACACACACACACACACACACACACACACACACACACACACACCTAGACACACAAACTGTACTGTACACACAAAAACCGACTAAGACCCATGATGTAAACACACACACATATTGTAAACACACAGCCACAAACACATATAAATGCACGCGCAAATGCACTAACACACATACTAAACA
>NW_028175763.1:0-1000 GCF_949987555.1 Borostomias antarcticus
TGCCAGACTGATACTGCTGTATTTGTCATGGAGACCAGACCAGAGTCTGATGCAGTCCTGTTACAAGGCTTCAGATGGTACTTTGACAGGGACACATGAAGAAATGAGTCCAGTGATTGATTCAGAATACCTCAGGAGGCTCATTGAAGCGTCCGCTTCCCTCCCTGGACCAGCCTGTCCAGAGGTCCCCCCGGCAGGACCCAGAAGAGGGGTAGAGAGAGGGTGAGAACGAGGACAGGTGGACAGATGAAAAATGGGAGTTGTTAGGGGAGTTGTTAGGGGAGGGAAAGGCACGCTCGCATACTATTGGCCAGAATATAAATAGAATGAATACACTAAAGCCTGCCACTCCTCCTTGCCCATGCAGCCCTGCAGAGAGCCTGCCAAGAAGCAGAGAAGCAGAGCTCAGAGAAGTGCAACCAGACCGCAGCCAGAGTCAGGAGCAGGACTGCCCCCCCCCCTCACTCAACCAGACCGCAGCCAGTCAGGAGCAGGACCGCCCCCCCTCCCTCACTCAACCAACCAGACCACAGCCAGTCAGGAGCAGGACTGCCCCCTCCCCCCCCTCATTCAACCAGACCTCCCCCCCCCCCCTCACTCAACCAGACCGCAGCCAGTCAGGAGGGAGCAGGGACCGCCCTCTGAACAAGGGCGTGCCCCCCCCCCCCCCCCCCCCCACCCCCCTCTAAAGCACATTTACAAACAGCTGTGGCTGAACCAAAGTGCTGTACAGATAAAAGCAAAATATATAAATGCAAAAGCATAAGAGTAGTGCAAATACAGATAAGTGCAAAGACACAGACTACAAATAAAATTAAATAAAAAGTGCAGCAAATTACAAAATAAAGTAATAAAAGGAACTAAAATGGCAGTAATTGGGTTTCCAGGGGGACAGGAACTCTAATCAAAAGCGACACACAAGCTGTAAAAAGTAGTGTGTGTTGCATGGGTATGGGTATGGATGAGGATGTGTGTATTTAATGTGCACGTGAGCAAACCA
>NW_028175762.1:0-5000 GCF_949987555.1 Borostomias antarcticus
CCCCCCCCCCCCCCCTCTCTCTCTCTCTCCCTCCCTCTCCGCTGTTGTGCTCTATTCTCTCTGGTGCTGTGTTCTACTCCGGTGAGTGAGTGAGTGAGTGAGTGAGTGAGTGAGTGAGTGAGTGAGTGAGTGAGTGAGTGGGTGAGTGGGTGAGTGAGTGAGTGAGTGGGTGAGTGAGTGGGTGAGTGAGTGAGTGAGTGAGTGAGTGAGTGAGTGAGTGGGTGAGTGGGTGAGTGAGTGAGTGAGTGAGTGGGTGAGTGGGTGAGTGAGTGAGTGAGTGAGTGGGTGAGTGAGTGAGTGAGTGAGTGAGTGAGTGAGTGAGTGAGTGGGTGAGTGAGTGAGTGAGTGGGTGAGTGGGTGAGTGGGTGAGTGAGTGAGTGTTGGGGGTGAGTGTTGGGGGTGAGTGGGTGAGTGAGTGAGTGAGTGAGTGAGTAAGTGTTGGGGGTGAGTGGGTGAGTGAGTGAGTGAGTGGGTGAGTGGGTGAGTGGGTGAGTGAGTGAGTGAGTGAGTGAGTGAGTGGGTGAGTGGGTGAGTGAGTGAGTGAGTGAGTGAGTGAGTGGGTGAGTGGGTGAGTGAGTGAGTGAGTGAGTGAGTGAGTGGGTGGGTGAGTGAGTGAGTGAGTGAGTGAGTGAGTGAGTGAGTGAGTGAGTGGGTGAGAGGGTGAATGAGTGGGTGAGTGAGTGAGAGGGTGAGTGTTGGGGGTCTCACCCTATGCCAGGCTCCAGGTATGTCGGGGGGTACATGGGGGTCGGTCTGCAGACACACAGGAGGGAACAGCATGAACACTCTTGACTGACTCATAAAGATAAAGAAAGAAACACACACACACACACACACAGACAAACAAACATCAACACAAGTAATAAATCAGTCAAGTCCGGGGAGTCTAGGGGTTACCCTTCACTTCCTGTTTACTTTATCTCCCAGGAGGGGCTGACCACCGAGCACTGACTCACCAACCAACACACACACACACACACACACACACACACACACACACAGATATATATATATATATATATACACATATATATACACATACAGACACGCAGACAGACAGACAGACACACGCAGACAGACAGACAGACACACACGCAGACAGAGACACACACACGCAGACAGACAGACACACGCAGACAGACAGACAGACAGACACACGCAGACAGACACAAAAACACACACACGCAGACAGACAGACACACACACACAGACAGACAGACACACACGCAGACAGACAGACAGACACACACACACGCAGACAGACACACATGCACACAGACAGACACACACGCAGACAGACACAAACACACACACACACACACGCAGACAGACAGACAGACAGACAGACACGCAGACAGACAGACAGACAGACACACACACGCAGACAGACACATAAACACACACACACACACACACGCAGACAGACACAGACACACACACACACACACACACACTCCTCACCCCACGTCTCTGTCCAGCATGGTTCCGGGGTGGAAGGGGGGGAAGGCGCTGCCGTTGGGGGGCTCCTTGGGGGAGTACAGCTTGAAGGACTTGGAGGAACAGCCTGGAGGAGGAGAGGAGGGGATGGAGGGAGGAGGAGAGGAGAGAGGGTGGAGGGATGAGGGAGGAGAGGGGGCGAGGAGAGAGGGTGGAGGGATGAGGGAGGAGAGGAGAGAGGGTGGAGGGATGAGAGGTATTAGGGAGGAGAGGAGAGAGGGTGGAGGGATAAGAGGAGAGAGGGATGAGGGAGGAGAGAGGGTGGAGGGATGAGAGGAGAGAGGGATGAGGGAGGAGAGGGATTAGGGAGGAGAGAAGGGGATGGAGGAATGAGGGAGGAGAGGAGAGGATGGAGGGATGAGGGAGGGATGAGGGAGGAGAGAGGATGGAGGGATGAGGGAGGGATGAGGGAGGAGAGAGGGTGGGAGGATGAGAGGAGAGAGGGATGAGAGGGATGAGGGAGAGGACAAAAAGAGAGACATCAGAAGGAAGTTCAGGAAAACCGCGTCTTTAAACCTCGTCAATCATAGTTTTCTTCATACGCTAGCTACATTAGGTTTATTTTTTAAAGTGTGTGTGTGTGTCATGTGAGAGTACATGCACGTGTAGAGAGAGACAGTTTGGCCTAGTTTCAGTTCACTGCACAGGTCAGACCGACAGCAATGGACGCAAACACACACACACACACTTGCACACACACACAATTGCACTACAACAACTGAGATTCTTTCTTCACAGACAATGTACCACTTTCACAACACAACAACCTCCCTGTGCCCCTGAGCTGACCTCCACACACACACACACACACACACACACACACACACACACACACACACACACACACACACACACACACACGCACCCATCCCCCCTCAATATGCATATACACCCCTCCTAAACACTACACACACGCACACACACAATCCCACCCCCTCCTACCTCCTCTAATTGCCCAGCTCTCCTATAAAGCCCATCCAGCCACGAACGCCAGAGGTTACGACCCCTAGAAGCCCAGCGCCGTTACAGTCCCTCGCCCCCGCCCGCATATTAAACATCTGACTGGGTCCGTGTGTCTGGGTGTGTCATTATCAATCAATCAATCAATCAATCATTAAAGCTTACATACTGACCACCTGACTGGCTCTCTGTGTGTCTGGGTGTGTAACTTACAGCCAATGAGGAATGACGACAGAGGTGAGCATAAGATAAAGATGATATCTTTTATCTTTATCTCTAAAGATCAAATCTGTCTGCATGGATATTATATATAGATATTATAGATAGTATATTACCTATCCATCTGCCTATACCTCTATCTATCTGTCTATCTATCTATCTATCTATCTATCTATCTATCTATCTATCTATCTGTCTGTCTGTCTGTCTGTCTGTCTGTCTGTCTGTCTGTGTCTGTCTGTCTGTCTGTCTGTCTGTCTGTCTGTGTGTATCTGTCTGTCTGTCTGTCTGTCTGTGTATCTGTCTGTCTGTCTGTCTATCTATCTATCTATTGTATCTATCTTTCTATCTATATCTATCTTTCTATCTATCTATCTATCTATCTATCTATCACGATCACAAGGATAGGGTCGGGAGTGGTAAAAGGTCTACACACACAGACACAGCCACACACACACAAACATACACAAACAAACACAAACATACACACAGGATGTTAACCTTGAGTTTAGTGGTAGGCAGCTCATAAAACATTCACCCAACACACATTTCTCCCTCCATCAATCAGTCAATCCATCCATCCATCCATCCATCCATCCATCCACCCACCCCCGTCACCTCATCTGAACAGCCTCATTTCTCAATCCTACAGTCCCGTACGGAGACCTACCTTCTTCAGATGCAGTTGTGGTACTTTCAAAAGACACATACATAAGGTAACCTGTCCGTTTGTCTGTAGTCTGACTTTACCTAGCCTGGAATATGGTCCATTCCGGAGGAGAATTGACAAAGTCTTCAAAGTGACGTGTAAATGTTTCATGTTTTCATGCTCTATCCTTTTTCAATCCTATTAGCTTCCCTTCAAGACATTGTTTACCAGCAGTAGCCTAATGTCTGCATTAAAACATCACCGCAACAACAAATAACTATAATAAATAAATAAACAACAGAGTGTCCATTAGCTGTTGAGAGCACAATCCCTCTACTTGGTGGCTAATGACGAGAGTCTAAAATCAAATCAGCTACAAAGTCCACTTCCTCTGCTATTCAACACCCTCTATACACACAGACTCACAACAACCTCTCTGAACACACAATGTCTCTCTCCACCCCCCCCCTCTCTCTCTCTATGCACACAAACACAACAATCCCTCTCTCTCTCTACATACACACACACAATGTCCCCTCACACACACACTCTCACCCTCTCTCTCTCTCTTTCAAAGCACACACACACCACCACAATTATAAAACACATTCCCACTCACCCCTCGCTTACACAAACAACACCCCCCCACACACACACTTCCTAAGTAATGTGTATTGGCTGTAATCTGATTTCACTGACAGTGAAACGCCTTACATGTCAACAGCTAGCCAACGTTAGTGGTTGGGGGGAGGAACTCAGCACTCAGCAGAAGACAACACAACAACAATGAATCATTCTGGAATAGGAATGCGTGTTACAAGCGAGCTCCCGATCACTCCACTACGTCCTAAAACCACACATCCTTCGAACGGTTCTAGAAGAACGTTAGAATACCTCCAGCGTTCTAGAATACCTCCAGCGTTCTAGAATACCTCCAGCGTTCTAGAATACCTCCAGCGTTCTAGAATACCTCCAGCGTTCTAGAATACCTCCAGCGTTCTAGTTGCACCCAGAAGCTAGTTAGCTAGCTAGCACAAATACTATGGTTGCAATGGAGATGGGTAGCTAACACAGCTTAATGGATACAAGTGCGGATGTGTTTTATTTTTAAAAACCCTGATGGAACACGAGTTAGGAACACAGTCCGGGTTTGAGGGTCCAAGTGGGGATGTTGTGTCTAACTGGACCATGGCTTTCTCTGCTAAGCAAGCTACACTCCTAGCTCAGCTAGGCTAACTCAACGTTAGCTAGCTTAGCGAGCTAGCAGCTACAGTTTAAATCAGAAACGCCAGTGATTTGATTTCGTTTCAGTTCACTTCGATGCTCTAAACGATTCACAGCTGGCCAGACACCACAAGTGATGAGCTATTTAAACGGAAAAACAACAAGCTAGCTAGCTAACAAGCTAGCAACGTCAAAACGCTGACTACACACAACAGTGCTCTCGGCCTAGCCTAGCCTAGCCTAGCCTAGCCTCCCCCATCCCAGCCAGTGCACTTGGCAGATGAATGCTAACCCGCTAGCATGTTAACATTCAAGCAAAAAATCCACGTTAAACCCGCTAATATGCGGACATGCAACCGCAAGCGAGCAGAAGCACTCACGCAAATGAGCACGTTACGTTTCCCCAAAACTGACCCTTTACCTGCTAAAGAACTCCCAATCCGAAAATGGA
>NW_028175761.1:0-5000 GCF_949987555.1 Borostomias antarcticus
CAGTACAGAACCACTCTTTCCTCAGTACAGAACCACTCTTTCTTCAGTACAGAACCACTCTTTCTTCAGAACCACTCTTTCTTCAGTACAGAACCACTCTTTCTTCAGTACAGCACCACTCTTTCTTCAGTACAGAACCACTCTTTCTTCAGTACAGAACCACTCTTTCTTCAGTACAGAACCACTCTTTCCTCAGTACAGAACCACTCTTTCTTCAGTACAGAACCACTCTTTCTTCAGTACAGAACCACTCTTTCCTCAGTACAGAACCACTCTTTCCTCAGTACAGAACCACTCTTTCTTCAGTACAGAACCACTCTCTCCTCAGTACAGAACCACTCTTTCCTCAGTACAGAACCACTTTCTTCAGTACAGAACCACTCTTTCTTCAGTACAGCACCACTCTTTCTTCAGTACAGAACCACTCTTTCTTCAGTACAGAACCACTCTTTCTTCAGTACAGAACCACTCTTTCCTCAGTACAGAACCACTCTTTCTTCAGTACAGAACCACTCTTTCTTCAGTACTGAACCACTCTTTCTTCTTTTTGGACTTGGACAGGATGTCTCTATTGCTTTACTTCCCCCTGATCCACTCTCAGAAGTCAGCAGGTGATGAGGACCGTTAGATGTGTGCATATATTTCCTCCTTTTGAAGATTCACCAGTGCGGTCATTATAATTCACTGCAGGTTTTCCCATATAGTTGAGTGAATTATTTCCCGGGGGCCAGGATTAGTCATGCTGCTAGATTACTGCCTGCAGCGCCGCTGGGATTATGGCTTTGCCCTTGACCCACTCACTCACACACCAGCAGGGGTGGGTGGGATGCACAGCGCCCGCTCATGTGTGTTTGTGTGTTTGTGTGTTTGTGTGTTTGTGTGTTTGTGTGTTTGTGTGTTTGTGTGTTTGTGTGTTTGTGTGTTTGTGTGTTCTGGAGCTTGTTCTCTCAAACGTTACGTCATTGCAAACTTGAAAACAGTCTATTTAAACATCGTTTTCATGAATAATTCCGTACGGGGCATTGTGCTACATTAGGAGTTGTGAGGAGGGAAGGAGGGAGGTTAGGATGAGAGTGTGTGAAGGGAGGGAGGGAGGGGGGCAGGTTAGAGAGGATGAGAGTGTGTGAAGGGAGGGAGGGAGGGAGGGGGGCAGGTTGGGGAGGATGAGAGTGTGTGAAGGGAGGGAGGGAGGGAGGGGGGCAGGTTGGGGAGGATGAGAGTGTGTGAAGGGAGGGAGGGAGGGGGGCAGGTTGGGGAGGATGAGAGTGTGTGAAGGGAGGGAGGGAGGGGGGCAGGTTGGGGAGGATGAGTGTGTGTGAAGGGAGGGAGGGAGGGGGGCAGGTTGGGGAGGATGAGAGTGTGTGAAGGGAGGGAGGGAGGGGGGCAGGTTGGGGAGGATGAGAGCATGTGAAGGGAGGGAGGGAGGGGGGCAGGTTAGAGAGGATGAGAGTGTGTGAAGGGAGGGAGGGAGGGGGGCAGGTTGGGGAGGATGAGTGTGTGTGAAGGGAGGGAGGGAGGGGGGCAGGTTAGAGAGGATGAGTGTGTGTGAAGGGAGGGAGGGAGGGGGGCAGGTTGGAGAGGATGAGTGTGTGTGAAGGGAGGGAGGGAGGGGGGCAGGTTGGGGAGGATGAGTGTGTGTGAAGGGAGGGAGGGAGGGGGGCAGGTTGGGGAGGATGAGAGTGTGTGAAGGGAGGGAGGGAGGGGGGCAGGTTGGGGAGGATGAGAGTGTGTGAAGGGAGGGAGGGAGGGGGGCAGGTTAGAGAGGATGAGTGTGTGTGAAGGGAGGGAGGGAGGGGGGCAGGTTGGAGAGGATGAGTGTGTGTGAAGGGAGGGAGGGAGGGGGGCAGGTTGGAGAGGATGAGTGTGTGTGAAGGGAGGGAGGGAGGGGGGCAGGTTGGGGAGGATGAGAGTGTGTGAAGGGAGGGAGGGAGGGAGGGGGGCAGGTTGGGGAGGATGAGAGTGTGTGAAGGGAGGGAGGGAGGGAGGGGGGCAGGTTGGGGAGGATGAGTGTGTGTGAAGGGAGGGAGGGAGGGGGGCAGGTTAGAGAGGATGAGAGTGTGTGAAGGGAGGGAGGGAGGGGGGCAGGTTAGAGAGGATGAGAGTGTGTGAAGGGAGGGAGGGAGGGAGGGGGGCAGGTTGGGGAGGATGAGAGTGTGTGAAGGGAGGGAGGGAGGGAGGGGGGCAGGTTGGGGAGGATGAGAGTGTGTGAAGGGAGGGAGGGAGGGGGGCAGGTTGGGGAGGATGAGAGTGTGTGAAGGGAGGGAGGGAGGGGGGCAGGTTGGGGAGGATGAGTGTGTGTGAAGGGAGGGAGGGAGGGGGGCAGGTTAGAGAGGATGAGTGTGTGTGAAGGGAGGGAGGGAGGGGGGCAGGTTGGAGAGGATGAGTGTGTGTGAAGGGAGGGAGGGAGGGGGGCAGGTTGGGGAGGATGAGAGTGTGTGAAGGGAGGGAGGGAGGGGGGCAGGTTGGGGAGGATGAGAGTGTGTGAAGGGAGGGAGGGAGGGGGGCAGGTTAGAGAGGATGAGTGTGTGTGAAGGGAGGGAGGGAGGGGGGCAGGTTGGAGAGGATGAGTGTGTGTGAAGGGAGGGAGGGAGGGGGGCAGGTTGGAGAGGATGAGTGTGTGTGAAGGGAGGGAGGGAGGGGGGCAGGTTGGGGAGGATGAGTGTGTGTGTGAAGGAAGGGAGGGAGGGGGGCAGGTTGGGGAGGATGAGTGTGTGTGAAGGGAGGGAGGGAGGGGGGCAGGTTGGGGAGGATGAGTGTGTGTGAAGGGAGGGAGGGAGGGGGGCAGGTTGGGGAGGATGAGAGTGTGTGAAGGGAGGGAGGGAGGGGGGCAGGTTGGGGAGGATGAGTGTGTGTGAAGGGAGGGAGGGAGGGGGGCAGGTTAGAGAGGATGAGTGTGTGTGAAGGGAAGGAGGGAGGGGGGCAGGTTAGAGAGGATGAGTGTGTGTGAAGGGAGGGAGGGAGGGGGGCAGGTTAGAGAGGATGAGAGTGTGTGAAGGGAGGGAGGGAGGGAGGGGGGCAGGTTAGAGAGGATGAGTGTGTGTGAAGGGAGGGAGGGAGGGGGGCAGGTTGGGGAGGATGAGAGTGTGTGAAGGGAGGGAGGGAGGGGGGCAGGTTGGGGAGGATGAGAGTGTGTGAAGGGAGGGAGGGAGGGAGGGAGGGGGGCAGGTTAGAGAGGATGAGTGTGTGAAGGGAGGGAGGGAGGGAGGCAGGTTGGGGAGGATGAGAGTGTGTGAAGGGAGGGAGGGAGGGGGGCAGGTTGGGGAGGATGAGTGTGTGTGAAGGGAGGGAGGGAGGGGGGCAGGTTAGAGAGGATGAGAGTGTGTGAAGGGAGGGAGGGAGGGGGGCAGGTTGGGGAGGATGAGAGTGTGTGAAGGGAGGGAGGGAGGGGGGCAGGTTAGAGAGGATGAGAGTGTGAAGGGAGGGAGGGAGGGGGGCAGGTTGGGGAGGATGAGAGTGTGTGAAGGGAGGGAGGGAGGGGGGCAGGTTAGAGAGGATGAGTGTGTGAAGGGAGGGAGGGAGGGGGGCAGGTTAGAGAGGATGAGTGTGTGTGAAGGGAGGGAGGGAGGGGGGCAGGTTAGAGAGGATGAGAGCATGTGAAGGGAAGGAGGGAGGGGGGCAGGTTAGAGAGGATGAGAGTGTGTGAAGGGAGGGAGGGAGGGGGGCAGGTTGGGGAGGATGAGTGTGTGTGAAGGGAGGGAGGGAGGGGGGCAGGTTAGAGAGGATGAGTGTGTGAAGGGAGGGAGGGAGGGGGGCAGGTTGGGGAGGATGAGAGTGTGTGAAGGGAGGGAGGGAGGGAGGGAGGGGGGCAGGTTGGGGAGGATGAGAGTGTGTGAAGGGAGGGAGGGAGGGAGGGGGGCAGGTTGGGGAGGATGAGTGTGTGAAGGGAGGGAGGGAGGGAGGGGGGCAGGTTAGAGAGGATGAGAGTGTGTGAAGGGAGGGAGGGAGGGGGGCAGGTTAGAGAGGATGAGTGTGTGAAGGGAGGGAGGGAGGGGGGCAGGTTGGGGAGGATGAGAGTGTGTGAAGGGAGGGAGGGAGGGGGGCAGGTTGGGGAGGATGAGAGTGTGTGAAGGGAGGGAGGGAGGGAGGGGGGCAGGTTAGAGAGGATGAGAGCATGTGAAGGGAGGGAGGGAGGGGGGCAGGTTAGAGAGGATGAGAGTGTGTGAAGGGAGGGAGGGAGGGAGGGAGGGGGGCAGGTTAGAGAGGATGAGAGCATGTGAAGGGAGGGAGGGAGGGGGGCAGGTTAGAGAGGATGAGAGCGTGTGATGGGAGGGAGGGAGGGGGGCAGGTTGGGGAGGATGAGTGTGTGAAGGGAGGGAGGGAGGGAGGGGGGCAGGTTAGAGAGGATGAGAGCGTGTGATGGGAGGGAGGGAGGGGGGCAGGTTAGAGAGGATGAGTGTGTGAAGGGAGGGAGGGAGGGGGGCAGGTTAGAGAGGATGAGAGCGTGTGATGGGAGGGAGGGAGGGGGGCAGGTTGGGGAGGATGAGTGTGTGTGAATGGAGGGAGGGAGGGGGGCAGGTTAGAGAGGATGAGTGTGTGAAGGGAGGGAGGGAGGGGGGCAGGTTAGAGAGGATGAGAGTGTGTGAAGGGAGGGAGGGGGGCAGGTTGGGGAGGATGAGAGTGTGTGAAGGGAGGGAGGGAGGGGGGCAGGTTAGAGAGGATGAGTGTGTGTGAAGGGAGGGAGGGAGGGGGGCAGGTTAGAGAGGATGAGTGTGTGTGAAGGGAGGGAGGGAGGGGGGCAGGTTAGAGAGGATGAGTGTGTGTGAAGGGAGGGAGGGAGGGGGGCAGGTTGGGGAGGATGAGTGTGTGTGAAGGGAGGGAGGGAGGGGGGCAGGTTGGGGAGGATGAGTGTGTGTGAAGGGAGGGAGGGAGGGGGGCAGGTTGGGGAGGATGAGTGTGTGTGAAGGGAGGGAGGGAGGGGGGCAGGTTGGGGAGGATGAGTGTGTGTGAAGGGAGGGAGGGAGGGGGGCAGGTTAGAGAGGATGAGAGTGTGTGAAGGGAGG
>NW_028175761.1:15000-16166 GCF_949987555.1 Borostomias antarcticus
GGAGGTGTGAGCGAGCCAGGGGAGAGAGGAGGAGGAGAGGAGGTGTGAGCGAGCCAGAGGAGAGAGGAGGAGGAGAGGAGGTGTGAGCGAGCCAGGGGAGAGAGGAGGAGGAGAGGAGGTGTGAGCGAGCCAGAGGAGAGAGGAGGAGGAGAGGAGGTGTGAGCGAGCCAGGGGAGAGAGGAGGAGGAGAGGAGGTGTGAGCGAGCCAGAGGAGAGAGGAGGAGGAGAGGAGGTGTGAGCGAGCCAGGGGAGAGAGGAGGAGGAGAGGAGGTGTGAGCGAGCCAGAGGAGAGAGGAGGAGGAGAGGAGGTGTGAGCGAGCCAGGGGAGAGAGGAGGAGGAGAGGAGGTGTGAGCGAGCCAGAGGAGAGAGGAGGAGGAGAGGAGGTGTGAGCGAGCCAGAGGAGAGAGGAGGAGGAGAGGAGGTGTGAGCGAGCCAGGGAGAGAGGAGGAGGAGAGGAGGTGTGAGCGAGCCAGAGGAGGAGGAGAGGAGGTGTGAGCGAGCCAGAGGAGAGAGGAGGAGGAGAGGAGGTGTGAGTGAGCCAGGGGAGAGAGGAGGAGGAGAGGAGGTGTGAGTGAGCCAGAGGAGGAGGAGGAGGAGAGGAGGTGTGAGCGAGCCAGAGGAGGAGGAGGAGGAGAGGAGGTGTGAGTGAGCCAGAGGAGGAGGAGAGGAGGTGTGAGCGAGCCAGAGGAGAGAGGAGGAGGAGAGGAGGTGTGAGCGAGCCAGAGGAGGAGGAGAGGAGGTGTGAGCGAGCCAGGGGAGAGAGGAGGAGGAGAGGAGGTGTGAGCGAGCCAGAGGAGGAGGAGAGGAGGTGTGAGCGAGCCAGGGGAGAGAGGAGGAGGAGAGGAGGTGTGAGCGAGCCAGAGGAGGAGGAGAGGAGGTGTGAGCGAGCCAGGGGAGAGAGGAGGAGGAGAGGAGGTGTGAGCGAGCCAGGGGAGAGGGGAGGAGGAGGAGGAGGTGCTGAGCGCAGCATGGAAATCTCCTCCCATGTCAGGAATCCATTACTGAAGCTGTAGTAATAAATGATTCATAAGTACTTGATTAACATATATATTTCAGAATGTGATTATTTGCAGGTCATTTTGACCCTAACCTTATTAACCTTAACCCTAAGCTTATTAACCTTAACCCTAACCTTATTAACCTTAACCCTAACCTTATTAACCCT
>NW_028175760.1:5000-7500 GCF_949987555.1 Borostomias antarcticus
GGCTTGGAGGAGAAGGCCGCTTGGCCCCCAGAGAGGAGCAGAGAAGGAGGTCTGACTGTTGCTTACCTTCTTGCATGGCTGCCTTCTCTGACCGTCTGATACCCGTTAGCGCTAGAACCGCTCGGCCTGCTGGGTAACGCCGACTCACTGGACGCCGTGTTCTACTATTTACATTTTTCCTTTGACCAATAGCGGTTGATACATTTTTTTTCTTCCAGTTTTTATCTCTGAAATTGAAATCTAGCCATTTCCTTCTCCCGCTGTGGAGGTTAATGTAATAACTTGATGGGACGGGTTTTCCTTGTAAAATGGCTATTTTTCAAAGATCAGGGTTTTGGATATGGTTTCCGTTGTACCGAGGGAACATGCTTGTAAAGTTCTATTGTGAATATCTATAGCATAGTGTTTGGTGTTGGCCTGTAATGTTATGGCTACATTGGGCGAAGTCCTGGTCTTCTTATCACACATGCTGTGTGTGACAACCCTGTCACACGTCCTGAACTAAGACATCCCCATTACTTATTGAACATACACAGCAAATACACCGAATGTGTTCCAAATTTATAATAACTGTTTTCAAGTTGTTTCGGTTTCTCAGCACATGTGACTTAAGAAGAAAATGAAGCCCAATGGTTTTTTTTTCTTTATAATTCTTTTTGGCGTCCTGGCGGTGTGTGTGTCGTGTCGTGTTGTGTTGTTTGTGAAGAGAGACCAGTATGTTCTGACCTATAACCCCTCCCTCTCAGTCTCTGTTCCAGGTCTTCCTGTTTCTCTCTCCTCCTCTTCCTCGTCTTCCTCAGCCATTAATCTTGTTTTAATATCCTTCTGTGTCTGCACCCACCCGTTCGTCTTGCATATATATTCATATATATTATTGGATGTGTGTTGCTAGCGTCTTGTCCCCGGTCGCTAAGGCGTGTGTCTGGTTGTCCTCCCGCCAGATGTTCCAGAAGGATCCATATGGCGTGGAGGAGCCAGGGAGAGCCAATCACGGGGTGAGGCCGGTGGCCTATGACCCCCAGCCCGCCTATCAGGAGCAGCCTGTGTACAGAGACTACGACCATCCTCCCAGCCGCTACGACGGCGCCGGCGTCCCCGGGGGCTACCTGGACCCCAAGTACGGTCACTACGACGCCCAGCTGCCCTACGAGAACAGCGTTCCTCACTACGAGCAGCAGTGGAACCCCCACGGCCAGCCTGGCTCTGCCCCCCCGGGTCACCATCTGCCCCCGGGAGGGTATCTGCCCCGGCTGCCCTACGAGGACGGTCCAGAGCGCCAGTACAGCCCCCCCCAGCCTCGCTACGACGAGGCCCCCCAGGGCTACGAAGGGAGGCCCCGCTACGGCAAACCGGCCCCGGGCCCCATCCGCTACGACGAGCCCCCTCCCCCGGGCCCCGGCTACGACCTCCGACCCCGCTACGACCAGGAGAGCCACGCCCCCTACCCCCCCGCCTCCCGTTCCCCAGACCCCTCCCAGCGGCCCGCCTACTCCCAGGGCCCCGCCCAGCACCGGGGCTACAAGCCGCCGCCCCCACAGGACGCCGAGCCCCTCCCCCTCGCGCTCCCGCCCAAACCCGAGGCCCCGCCCTCTCCCGAGCCGGCGGCGCCCAAGCCCCTGCCCCCGCCCCCCAGGGAGGAGCCGGTCGCCGAGGTCGACCCGGCCATGCAGCCCCAGTCGGTTTTGACCCGCGTTAAGATGTTTGAGAACAAGCGCTCGGTGTCGGTGGACCGGGTCAGAGACGGCGGAGACGCGCCCGGGAGCAGGGTAAGAACACGCCGCTCTGCTACTACGGGACGCCCCGGTAGCCCCGCCTCTCCTCCACTGACGTCCAGTAGACTGGACAGCATCGCCCGCAGGGAGACATCCTGACCCAGCTGTGTTGTCCTGTCTGTCTGCAGGCGGCGGAGCTGAAGCCAGCAGGAGGAGGAATCCCCAAGGCCAACTCCCTCAGCAGCCTGGACCAGGAGAAGACCTTCAGGTGAGGAGCTGGTCCAGCTAGGACCCCCGAGATCAGGAGCTGACCCAGCTAGGACCCCCGAGATCAGGAGCTGACCCAGCTAGGACCCCCGAGATCAGGAGCTCTGGCCCAGCTAGGACCCCCGAGATCAGGAGCTGACCCAGCTAGGACCCCCGAGATCAGGAGCTCTGGCCCAGCTAGGACCCCCGAGATCAGGAGCTGGTCCAGCTAGGACCCCCGAGATCAGGAGCTCTGGCCCAGCTAGGACCCCCGAGATCAGGAGCTGACCCAGCTAGGACCCCCGAGATCAGGAGCTCTGGCCCAGCTAGGACCCCCGAGATCAGGAGCTGGTCCAGCTAGGACCCCCGAGATCAGGAGCTCTGGCCCAGCTAGGACCCCCGAGATCAGGAGCTGGTCCAGCTAGGACCCCCGAGATCAGGAGCTCTGGCCCAGCTAGGACCCCCGAGATCAGGAGCTGACCCAGCTAGGACCCCCGAGATCAGGAGCTCTGGCCCAGCTAGGACCCCCGAGATCAGGAGCT
>NW_028175760.1:12500-18619 GCF_949987555.1 Borostomias antarcticus
CTCCCCTCCTCCCCTCCTCTCCTCTCTCTCCCCTCCTCCCCTCCTCTCTCTCCCCTCCTCCTCTCCTCTCCTCTCTCTCCCCTCCTCTCTCTCCCCTCCTCCCCTCCTCTCCTCTCCTCTCTCCCCTCCCCTCCTCTCTCTCCCCTCCTCCCCTCCTCCCCCCTCCTCTCTCTCCCCTCCTCCCCTCCCCTCCTCCCCTCCCCTCTTCTCCTCTCTCTCCCCTCCTCCCCTCCCCTCCCCTCCCCTCCCCTCCCCTCCCCTCCCCTCCCCTCCCCTCCCCTCCTCTCTCTCCCCTCCTCCCCTCCTCTCCTCTCCTCTCCTCTCTCTCCCCTCCCTTCCTCTCACCTCCTATCCCACCCCCCCCCCCCTCTCGCTCTCTTCTCTCCTCTCCTCCCCTTCTCTCCTCTCCTCAGGGTCCAGGATTAGCAGCTAATGACTCTGGGATGCTGGGGCTGGAGGACACTGAACACTCTGTCCTGGTGCATTGTGGGGGGATTGTGGGGATCCAATCCTCTTATTAAAAACAAGGAAAACCTCTCCTCTCCTTCTTCCTCGTCCTCCCCTCCTCTTCCTTCCCCTCCCTTTGCCCCTCTCTCCTCCTCAGCACCACTAGTGTCCTCCTCCTCTCCTCCTCCTCCTCTTCTCCTCTTCAACACCACTCAGACTACGCTGGTGTACTACACTCCTTTCCCTCTCTTCTCTACAGTATTATATCTTCTCCTCCCCTCCCTCTCTCCTCTCCTCCCCTCCCCTCCCTCTCCCCTCTCTCCTCCCCTCCCTCTCTCCTCCCCTCCCTCTCTCCTCCCCTCCCTCTCCCCTCTCTCCTCCCCTCCCTCTCTCCTCTCCTCCCTCCCCTCCCCTCCCTCTCTCCTCCCCTCCCTCTCCCCTCTATCCTCCCCTCCCTCTCCCCTCCCTCCTCCACTCCCTCTATCCTCTCCTCCCTCTCTCCTCCCCTCCCTCTCTCCTCTCCTCCCTCTCTCCCCTCCTCTCTCTCCTCTTCTCCTCTCCCGTCTGGTGGAGGTGTGGTGGTTCTGGCCGGTCCAGTCCAGACTGTGTGGATGTGGAGACCCTCTGAGTGTAGAAGTGTTCTGGTAGAAGCGCTCTCTCTCCTGGAGCCCAAGCATCAGGACAGCAGCTCCAACACATCGTTCATATCAACATCTGCTCTCCTCTGCAGAGCTGAGCCCTCACTGTGGACCAGTAGTCCAAGTCAGTCCGGGTTTTCTGTCAGAACCAGCACAGCGTTTTCATAAGGAAGCCTGCGGTTCCTCTGAACTCACTGATCTGAAGATCTCATAAACCAAGGGACCAACGCAGACGACACACCTGGGCCAATTACTTTGAATTGCACTCGATCTAAATAGAAACCAGTGGATGGAAACTCAATGACTCTCAATAGTTCCGATATCACAGTGTGTTTGCTTTGCTGTGTCTTTGTTGAGTGTGACTGTCCAGACTGAGGAAAGGAAGGGATCTGATTGGAGCAGCGGTGTAGTCAGCTGGCCTGGCGCAGACAGGGGGCCCGTTAGCAGACAGATCAGCTGGGCTCCATCGCTAGCTTCACGGGGGGGTGGAGACATGAGCAGGGACTGAGGGTGTGTGTGTCAGCTCCAGCTCCACACGTCTTTAATACAGGACTGAGGGCAGGAGAAGGCCCAGTCCCCTAGCCCTGTCCACTAGCCCTGTCCACTAGCCCTGTCCACTAGCCCAGTCCCCTAGCCCTGTCCTCTAGCCCTGTCCTCTAGCCCTGTCCTCTAGCCCAGTCCCCTAGCCCAGTCCCCTAGCCCAGTCCACTAGCCCTGTCCACTAGCCCTGTCCACTAGCCCTGTCCACTAGCCCTGTCCACTAGCCCAGTCCCCTAGCCCTGTCCACTAGCCCTGTCCACTAGCCCTGTCCACTAGCCCAGTCCACTAGCCCTGTCCACTAGCCCTGTCCACTAGCCCAGTCCACTAGCCCTGTCCACTAGCCCAGTCCACTAGCCCTGTCCCCTAGCCCAGTCCCCTAGCCCTGTCCACTAGCCCAGTCCCCTAGCCCAGTCCCCTAGCCCAGTCCACTAGCCCAGTCCCCTAGCCCAGTCCACTAGCCCAGTCCCCTAGTCCAGTCCCCTAGTCCAGTCCCCTAGCCCAGTCCCCTAGCCCTGTCCACTAGCCCAGTCCACTAGCCCTGTCCACTAGCCCAGTCCCCTAGCCCTGTCCACTAGCCCAGTCCCCTAGCCCTGTCCACTAGCCCAGTCCACTAGCCCTGTCCACTAGTCCATTCCCCTAGTCCCGCCCCCTGGCTGTGTGTTCTGTAAAGCCATATCCACATGTCTGATTGAGACTGTCTGCCTGCTGGTCCAGTCAATCCTAATCCTAATGTCTCCCAGATTGAATTGCACTTTATTTAGAATTATTTTGAGGGGCCCTATCATAGTCAACATTCAACCACTGTTAACTATGAACTGTGTTGACATGCAAGAAATGAACGTTAGTTGATCTAGTCGAGGGGGGTAATCTCCTGATAAAACCAACACTTCTTTAAGTTTTACATCGTCACGAAAGCTGAGAACCTCATACCTTCAAAACAGCCAATTCTAATTTATATGTTTGTGGTCATAAAAACCAACAACAAGCTGCTTAGAACACATCAGTACCAGACCGGTAAGTCCAAACTGGAGTTTGAGGTTCTGACCCGACGGTGACGATGCACACTAGCAGATGATTCTGTGTGTGCGGAGCCAGTGTGTGGGTCTGCGACCCGTAGCCTTCATCCTATCACTACCATGGTCTTCCTCTCTGTTCCCCAGGTGACCCCAAGAGCTGGCAGAACCAGGCCCTGCCCGGGGACCCCAACTACCTGGTGGGGGCCAACTGTGTCTCCGTGCTCATAGACCACTTCTGAGAGCGCCGGCCCTGGATGGGGGGCTACTGGACGTCACAACAATACACACACACACACACACTCACACACAAGTGCATGCAAACAAACCTACATTTGCATATGTGCCCTCATACTCTCACTCAGAGACACGCTCGCACACACACACACGCCACTATGAAGTCTGACCAGCCAGCGATGTTTACTGCAGCTGCGCCCTTTGATGATGTCGGAAGGCTGACGGTTTCGCTACGAGCCGCCCCCACCCCCCCACCCCTCCCTCTCTGAGCTCTGCAAGTCACAAAGACACTTCAACACTTCTACTTCCTCCAGCCACGGAACGCACGCCACTGTGTCCCTGAGGACTGAACCACGTCAAGCCAAGTCTCCAACCCCCGTCTGTAACCTGGAGGGAGCCGGAGGTCCAGAGCTTTCCCTTTTGAAGTAGATAGACATGCTGTACATGTAGATGTATTTAATGACCATATATACTGTGCTATATATAGTATACATGGTACAAATATCATTTTAAAATGTTTATGAAGTTCCAGAAAAAGACCGCTCTTCAGGTATCTCGAGGTAACAGACCAGAACTGCCATCACGTTTGACCACGTTAACTTACTGTGAGGGGTTCTCCTGACCTGAGGGGTTCTCCTGACTGTGAGGGGTTCTCCTGACTGTGAGGGGTTCTCCTGACCAGAGGGGTTCTCCTGACTGTGAGGGGTTCTCCTGACTGTGAGGGGTTCTCCTGACTGTGAGGGGTTCTCCTGACTGTGAGGGGTTCTCCTGACTGTGAGGGGTTCTCCTGACCAGAGGGGTTCTCCTGACTGTGAGGGGTTCTCCTGACTGTGAGGGGTTCTCCTGACCAGAGGGGTTCTCCTGACTGTGAGGGGTTCTCCTGACTGTGAGGGGTTCTCCTGACCAGAGGGGTTCTCCTGACCGTGAGGGGTTCTCCTGACTGTGAGGGGTTCTCCTGACTGTGAGGGGTTCTCCTGACTGTGAGGGGTTCTCCTGACCAGAGGGGTTCTCCTGACCGTGAGGGGTTCTCCTGACTGTGAGGGGTTCTCCTGACTGTGAGGGGTTCTCCTGATGAAGAATATGAAGGTGCTGAGGAATAAGAAGGAGAGGATGAGGAGGGTGTTGGACAGCGTTAGTAGAAGGATGTGTGGTGAGGATGAGGAGGGTGTTGGACAGCGTTAGTAGAAGGATGTGTGGTGAGGATGAGGAGGGTGTTGGACAGCGTTAGTAGAAGGATGTGTGGTGAGGAAGGTGCAGCGTTTACAGTATAGCCCAGCGCAGACGGGGGTATGAAGACCAGCTCAGCGCTCTCTAGAAACCTCCGCAGACCAGAGGGGGTCTTTCAGGAGGGTCTCTGTGTCTGACAGCTCTCTGCTTCCAGTGGTAGTGTAGGTATTCAACTCCTCTAACCGATGGCCTGGATGGAGATCTATGCATGGCTACCTACCTACCTACCTACCTACCTACCTACCTACCTACCTACCTACCTACCTACCTTCCTTCCTACCTACCTACCTACCTACCTACCTTCCTTCCTACCTACCTACCTACCTACCTACCTACCTACCTTCCTTCCTTCCTACCTACCTACCTACCTACCTACCTACCTTCCTAGCTACCTACCTAGCTACCTACCTAGCTACCTACCTACCTAGCTACAGTATCTACCTAGCTACCACTCAGGTCCAAACACCTGCTCACCCTCACAGCCCCCCCACCCTCTCTCTCTCTCTCTCTCTCTCTCTCTCTCTCTTTTCTCTCCTACTCGCTTTCGTTCTTTCTCTTCTCTTTTTTCCCCTCTGTCTCATTCTCCCTCGTCTCCTCTCTCTCTCTCTCTCTCTCTCTCTCTCTCTCTCTCTCACAAGCAGTGATGCCTTATCTACAGATTATTCACATTTTCCAGTACAAATAAAGAACTTTCTCTGGGTTTTTCTAAGTTATGATAAATTATGGAAGAATTATGTTTTTTTTCCTCTTGCCATTTTTTGTCGCCCTACTGTATGAATGAGCGTGGCTTTAGACCAGCTGAGATCTTTGCCTGCGATGCATAATAATGTGACTTCAGACGAAAAAACGACGGGAAACACGACACAAAAAAGTGGCTGTACAGAAAGCTAGCATATGGCCTTGGTTCTTGGTTTGTAAATGAACTTTTGTATGTCTTTGTTATTTTGTATAAAACCTAGAGGAAAAGCTGTTTCAAGAAAAAAAAAAGAATTGAAATGACCATGGTTATCTTTTTATTCTGGTTAAACCCCTGGAGCCTTGGAATTTGTAACCTAGAGCAGCACTTCCTCTGCTTGTGTACCAGTAGAATACTGTGGTCAGGCTAGCCAGACGGACGGTCACACAGTCCTCCTACGCGTGTTTGAGACGGAGCAGAGCGCCGGGGTAGGAACCACACACACATCGGGGGCTCTGGGGGCTCCCCACGTTGGTTTGTGATACTGGATGCTGTATTTGTGCCCTGAATTGTATTTTTGTACTAATAGACGATATATTGGCACACAAGTTCTCTTTCCCCTCCCTCTTTAGATAGGATAATAACACAGCTTCAGTTGGATATTAGCTCTTCACAAGTGGCTGACTTTCTTTTCTCCTTTGCGACACAATTTTAAGTATACCACTGTATTAATTAATAAAATCATTTTTAAAGTACAGTGTCTTGTCTACTTTTGTTCGTAGTGCTATCCTGGTGTCCCACCCAAACACCAGAGCAAGATGGCTCAACTCTATGGGACGAAAAACATGTTTTTCTTGCTGTTCAGGCCAGAACACATACATACAGACACAGGCAGTAGACTACAGAGAGGAATGTGACTTTATTCTAAAATCTATATGTTTGAACACTGCAGCATCTTTAACGTGCAGTTACTAGCTGTGACCACTAGATAGCGCCAGAACTCGGCATGCATTTCTACAAGGTCAGCAACAAAGGATTCATTCATCATGACCGTAGTAGATGGTACCTTTACACCATCAGTGTCGGGCTAAAGTCATGCAATATGCTGGACTCAAGAATCACTGTTCGACATGTAAATCTCACAATTTCTACAAAGCAGGGCTAACTAATCAGGTCCCCATCACATTTCGAAAAGCAGTTGTAGGCTAGGCTAGCCTACTGTAAAAAGTCGCACATAAAAATAGAATAAAAACATCCCCCCACTTCTCAAACCAAACCTCCGCCCTGCCTGCGTTATGCCCAAGTAGGTATGTAGGTTAGCCCTTTGATTAGCACCAGATA
>NW_028175759.1:0-6528 GCF_949987555.1 Borostomias antarcticus
AACAGACCCACTTCCTACTTGTTGTGCTTTGCTCTAATTGTATTTTTAGGTTAATCTACAGCTTTTCCCTTTTCTTGAGAGCCAGCGTGAAATAAATTCGCGAAAAATAATTGAATCAAGTTTTTTGTTTTTTTTCTCGCAAAAGTCGGCTGATAAGATCTGAGCGGTACGGTTTGTTGTTGTCATAGCGATGATTATTCCTTTGTCTGAAGGTTTTCTCTACCTCCGAAGTTATGTTCCCGACATCCAAAGTCCTTTGTATGAGAGGCATCCTGCTGCTGAGCTGTGTGTGTGTGTGTGCGTGTGTGTGTGTGTGCGTGTGTGTGTGCGCTCCCCCGCGCGCGTGTGTACGCTTCCAACCTCAGTGAGAATGCACAAACATTCCTGAGTCAATCCCACCAAGTCCCAACTCTGCAGTAACCCGGCCACTTTTACACATCTGTCTGCTAAATACACCAGATGTTGTTGTTGTTAGTGAAGTACCCAGAGAGGTGTTTGTTCTGGAGGTAGCGTGTACATTTGACCCCAGCCTACAGGAAGCCTCCATGACCAAGGTCGTTAAGTACCGACCTCTCCTGAATACCTTCTCAGAGCCGGGGGACTGATGCAGACTACTTCTGTTCATATTTGGCAGCTTAGGAAATACACACAGGTTGGTCGTAAGAGGGTTCCAACAACTAGGAATGCCCCAAAAGAGGGTTAAACGCCCCGTTAAGTCCTGCTCTGTCTCTGCTGTCATAGGCAGCCGCCATTTATGGCATAGACGCTGCTACTTGTACCCTTGAAAGATGTGTGAAAAAAAAAGTTATGCCGCTGGTCCGTGAATTGTGATTGTATACGGACTGCACCTTTAGTATTTGTGTCCCTGTATGTAATTGTCTCTATGTGGACATACTGTTAATGTAGGAAGGGGGGGGGTGAGGGTGAGGTTTGGTTTGTTGTCAACGGCCCAGGTGCTCTGGCTAAGAGGTCCCTGGAACAATGACCTTTGACCCCCGGGCCCGGGACAAGGGGGCAGTGAAGGGCACCAGGCTTTCAGTCAGTAAGACCTAACCTCTGTCCCCCCTCAGAGGAGAAAGGAAGCCAGCCCCGGCAGCCACATGTGGAGGAGGAAGACATATTTCATCCATTACCGCATCCCCCCCCCCCCAAAACCAGACCTGCATGTCTCCTATTGTTTGTGCTTTAGACCTAAAGAAGAACAGCCAAGATGACAAGGCCAGGCGGTCGTTATTTTTGCTGTATTTATGTACGAGAGCAGGTGCGTAGGACTTGAGCGATTAGCTGCTCTCCACGACTGTGACAGCGCGCTGAAATGCAACTCTGCTGATGCTGTCCTGTCTTATCAGTCGTCTTTTTTATCTTTTTCCCCTCTCTGCTCTCTCTCTCTCTCTCTCTCTCTCTCTCCATTTCAGCAGCCCCGGGGTATCCTCGATTCTCGGGGGGTCTGGCCCACACCTTCCTTCCCATGAGCCCCTTGGACCATCACCATGCCAACAGCGGAGTCCTCTACGGGCAACACCGTTTCTATGACACCCAAAAAGGTGAGCGTGCGAACAGATTCAAATTTGATCGGACAGAAAAAAGACCTTTAAAATCCAATTTATGTAACAAAGGATGATGTAATTTGATTTGGGATATTGATATATGCGTGTCTATGGGGATGTGGATGCTATCTAGAGGCTTATGTAATCAAATTCTGTAATCAAGTTCTTTTTTTTCTTTGTCCTAATGCATTTTTCTTCATGAGCATGTCTTCCTTTATCTCCCAGAAAATTTCTACTTACGAAGCCTTCCGTCACAGCCTCCTCTCATCTCGGCCAATCACGGCCTCCCGCCCATCTCCAGGGCGGGGCCCGGGCACCCTCAGGGGTCCTGCAGTAGGGACAGGGACCCTGGGGGCGGGGCCAGCCTGCACAAGAGCCTGAAGGAGGGGGCTGTAGAGAGAGGACTCGTCCCCGGCTCCAAGGACAAGGAGAGACCCAGCGGCAAACAGGAGGGCAAGGAGAGACAGCACCACGGTCACCACGCGCCCCAACCCGCCCTCCACCACCACGGCCACGCCCACCAGCAGCACCCCCAGTACCCGCAACACCCGGTCCCCCTGGAGGAGGTCAACAGCCGGGCCCTGGAGAGGCACAAGGCCGCCATGGAGTACAAGGAGCACCCCCAGCCCATGAGCAAGCCCCTCAGCGCCTGCCTGCTCAACGGCAAGATGCAGAACGGGGATCCGGGCCCCGGGGCCAAGGCCCCCATGTCCAGCTGCGGGGGGGAGGGCCCGGGTCGGGGGTCCATGGGGGGCGGGGGCCAGGTCCGACACATAGGGCCCGGCGGCGTGGGCCGCTGCACTAAGGAGGGGGTGAGCGGGGAGATGAGGATCAGCGAGCAGCCCTCGGACTGCCTGGAGAGGACCCAGGCGCTCCACCACTCGCTCTCCTACTCCGTGGCGCCCACCCTGCACATGGGCTCGGCCGCTGGCGGGGCCCACCCGCACCCCCACGCGCACCACCACCCCCACCCCCACCCGGGGGGCTTCCACTGCCTGCAGCTCCACCCCGGCCACCCCCACCACCCGCACCACCCCCACCACGCTCACCATCACCCGGACTTCTTCTGCCAGCCCCCGCCCGCCCCCTTAACCAATCCCTCTCCGCACGAGAGGGTTTCGGCCAATGGCGGACAGGACCCTAAAGTGACGGGCCCCACGTTCGTGCCGTCCGTCGGGCACCTCGGGGACAAAACCGGGGGTCCTTTCCAGCTGGGCAACCCTGACTGCCAGGGGGTGGGCGGAGCCGGAGGCGGGGCAGGGGGCGGGGCCAAGGACAAGACCATGGAGAAGAGTGGGGCTCACCACAGTAATTGGCACAGAAAACAACAGCAGCAGCAGCAGCAACAACAACAGCAGCAACAACAACAACAACAGCAGCAACAACAACAGCCGCCACCCCAACAACAACAACAACACCCGTACAGAAAGGCAGAGAAGGCCCCGGACTGGATGCAGACTCATCACCACCACCTCCAGCAGCCCCAGCAAGCTCCGCCCCCTCAGCCCCAACCCCAGCCTCAACCCCAGCCTCAACCCCAGCCTCAACCCCAGCCTCACCCCCAGCAGCACCAGGTGGTCCGCTCCCGCAGCGCCGAGTGTGTCAACAGCGGCGTTGAGTCGGACGTGTTCAGGCCCTCTCTGCCCCAGGGGGCCAAAGCCGGCCACTCCCTCCCCCACTCGGTCAACACCTCCCCCTACAGGGACTGCTCCCACCCGCCCCCGCCTCCCAACTCCTCCCCCCTCGGGGGGAAAGGCCTGGCCCAGCACGGCGGCTCCGGTCCCGGTTCCGCTGCCGGCCCGGGAGCCAGCTGCTCCTTGCAGAGGGACGGTCAGAAGGTGGCCCGGATCCGGCACCAGCAGCACGGCAGGCCGCTCCCGGACGTGGGGGCCCCGGCCGAGCTGAACCAGGGGGCCCCCGGCGGCCAGGACCTGAAGCGGAAGCTGGACATGTCCCCCTACGGCTACGGCAACGGCGGCCACCACCCCCAGCAGCCCCCGGTGCCGCCCTGGGCCATGCGGCCCCCCCACCACGCCCACCCGGAGGAGGAGCAGCAGCAGCGGAAGGCCTACATGGAGTCCCTCGGCGGGGGCGGGGCCGGGGGCGGGGCCGGGAGGCAGCAGCAGCAGCAGCACCCCCAGCAGCAGCAGCAGCCGGGCATGGGCCTCCCGCCCCCCCAGCCCGCCCCTCCGCCGTCCCCCGCCGGCCAGCAAGACCCCCAGGGCCCGTCTCCGCAGGGCGAGAGCAGCGCCATGAAGGGCCTCCTGAAGTACAGCAGCCAGCAGCCGCTCCTCCTCTCTCAGAAGAGCCCGTTCGGGGGCCTGGGGAGCCTGAAGTCGGGCGCCGCTGGCGGGGGGAGCTGCGCCCTCCAGGCGGGGCCCAAGCAGGCCCTGCCCACCAGGAAGGGCCCGGCCGGCGGGGACGGAGAGCGCGCGGGGGCGGACTGCGGCGGGCGGGGCCGGGAGGGGATGGGCGAGGCGGGCCACGGCGAGGGGGAGGTGCGGCAGCCCCCGGTGGGCATCGCGGTCGCCGTGGCGCGGCAGAGGGAGCCGCCCTGCCGGCCGGCCGACGGTCACCCCAACAGCAGACAGGGGAGGGTGCACCCCTCCATGAAAGGTGAGGGGGTGGGGGGGGTTATAACAACAACAACAACAATAACAACAATAATGATAATAATGACTATAATAATAATAATAATAATAACAATAATAATAATAATAATAATAACTATATTAACAAAACGAATAATATACATAACAATATACATAATAATAATAATAATAATCACGGCTATAATAATAATAATGATAACAATATACATAATAATAATAACTAACTAATACTAATTATAATAATAATGATACTGCTACTACAACTAATAATAATAATAATAATACTAATAATAATAATAATAATAATACATTTTATTTATAACACACATTTAATTTAATTTAATAAATCTCAGAGTGCTACAGGTTGAACAACAAAAACACAACAGAAACCCAATTTGATCAGTCCGAGGGGCAGAGGGGCGGGGCTGGGTGTCCTGGAGACCCCGGTGGGAGGGGCTTGCGTAAACAGAGGAGCAGGGAGGCGAGCACAGCTTGTTTATCCACGACCCCTGGAAGACCTGGCTGATGAAAAATAAACAGCGGGCCTAGCCAAGGCCTAAAGTAGAAGCAGCTTTATTTGACTAAACAGTTAAAGGCCTATGAGGGGGCGTGGGGGGGGGGCGTGGGGGGGCGCTGAGAGAAGTATGTGTTCGCTCCGTCGGTGCCAGAGCAGTAATGGTTTACAGCTACTTTGGAGCGAGGGAGGCAGATGAGTCTGGCCAGGCACAGCAGGGGGAAGGGCCGGTGAGTCAGGTGTGAGCCGGGTCAGGTAGGGCTTACGGAGGGGGGAGGGAGAGAGGGGGAGTCGAACGAGAGTTCACCGGAGGGTGAAACGGCGAGCGCGCCGACCGCTAAAGCTAACGTTTTGGTCTCTCCAGGCCCGCCACGCCCCATGTATCCCTCGGACCCGGCCGCCGAGGAGGAGAGGAAACGGATGAGCGGGGGAGAGCAGATGGGTCTCTCCTGCCTCGACAGAGACCGAGAGGCGTACATCAGGTACGGGGAACGCTAACCGCACACACACACACACACACACACACGCCGCAGTCTTACTCTACAACCGTCTGGGCTTCCCCTGCGCAGGGAGGGTAAAGAGCGGGTGGAGTTCGCCAGGATCCACCCCTCTAACAGTTGCCACGGCGACCTGACGTCACACCTCATGGTTCCGGGGGGGTCGTCGCTCCAGACCGGCCAGCTGGGGGACCCGGGCGCCCACCACGCCCACCCCACCCACCACCACTGGATGCAGAGGACAGCAGGAAGCCCCTCCCTCTGGATGGCGGGACATTCCTACGGTGAGAGAGAGTTAATCGGGGGAGGTGTGGGGGGTGTGGGGGGGGGGGGTACGTGACAGATAGGAATGCCCGCTTGACCTTTGGCGACGGGGGTTTCCCGAGCGTAACGTACGTCCGTGTGTGTGTGTGTGTTGTGTTGGCTATTTTTTTTTTTTTGAACGGGCGTTAATTAATTTATTTATTTATTTATTTTTTTTAAGATTTTTTAAATAATCTCTCCGCTCACCCAGGGATCGGCCACTCGGCCCTTCACCAGAACCTGCCCCCGGGCTTCTCCGCCGCCATGCCGGGCCCCCTCCAGCCCGTCCTGCCCCTGCCCCAGGACCCCTCGGCCCAGCTGGTGGTGCTACCCACCGAGCCCGCTGCCCATCCCGCCAGCCATCACCTGGGTACGCCCCCCATTCCCCACCCCCCTCCGCCGACACCCACATCCACTCCGCACACACTCTGGTTCTGGTTCTGGTTCTGGTTCTTCACCAACCATCACTGCCTAGTTTCAGTAGCGCTGTTGTTCCATTGAAGTTGCCTGGTATTTCCTCAATCTCAGAATAGGCCTATGTAGTTGATTAGCTTCCTGTTAATGGTTTTTACACATGCATAAACACACACACACACACACACACACACACAAACACATTCACATGTGCGCACATCCCAGTCCGGCCATTTCCTGTTCACCACCTGCTCCGCCCCCACAGGGATGGGCCCCTGGATGGGTCAGGGTGCTCATCCAAAACCATATGTGTACACACACACACACACACACACACACACCGTAGGAAGGGAGGGGAGGGAGGGAGAGGTCCCCTCCTCCAAAGTCTACGCAAGCCCCTATTCAGCAAACAGGCTGTGAAATTTAATTAGCCCTCTGTCCTCCGCGGCATGTTTCCTTCCGCGCTCCATGGGAGTTCCAAGGAAGAGAGAGGGGGAGCGCATCCACAAAACCCTTCCCCGGGGAAACATTAGCTCGGCCGAGTTAATGTCTCAGAACAAAGGTCCATGGTGCGTCAGGGAGTGAGGAGTGGAGGGGGAGAGGGTCAGCCTGGACATCCAAATTAATGAGCGCTGTGTGTG
>NW_028175758.1:0-2500 GCF_949987555.1 Borostomias antarcticus
TCCTCTTCCTCTCCTCCTCATCTCCTATCCTCCTCATCTCCTATCCTCCTCATCTCCTCCTCCTCCTTCTCCTCCTCCTCCTCCTCCTCTCTCCTCCCCCTCTGCTGTAGTTCACTGTGAGTGTCAGTACTAGAGGCGTGGAGCAGTATAGTTGGAAGGATTGATGTTTTAAATGAAGCGCTGTCCGGCAGGTGGTTCAGTTAAATCACCTCCCCTGGGCCCTTGGTGGGATGGGACATTTTACCAGCTCTGTCTTATTACATACAGGTATAATATTGTCGGGGCGGAAGACGTATTGGCTTTAATGATTCAATCACATTAGTAAAATCTCTCACTCTCTGTCTCTGTCTCTCTCTCTCTCTCACACACACACACACACACACACAGATGCACACACACACACACACACACACATACACACACACACACAGACACATGCGTGCACACACTCACCGAGCGGGCACACACACACACACACACACACACACACAGACACACACACACACACACACAGACACAGCAGACAGGTGTAGTGATGCATTTATTGTTTTTTTGACCTTTTTCCAAACGTTACTCAGCAAGAGGCAGATATTTACCCAGCAGGCAGAGGGAGGGGGGAGGGATGAGTATGGTAGAGGGGGAGTGGACGAGGTCGTGACTCTGTCATCTCCCCACGGGGGAGACCCGGCCCTTGTTTGTATCACGTTACCATGGTGTCCTCGTGTTACCATGGTGATGGCGTCCTCACAGAAGTCAGTGTGTTACCATGACGCCCTCACACACATCAGCAAGTTACCACGGCACCCTCGTCTTGGGCCTTGGAAACACCTTTTAATCACTGGTAACTTCACAAAATGTCCACCGGTTTTGACCGGTTTCTCCGCTCTTAATGGAGCCATTAAATGGTGTGAAGACTCTTCTCACTGGCAGGGTTTCAGGCCCGGGAGCAAGGCCCTCTGGGAGAGGGGGAGGGAGGGAGGGAGGGAGGGAGACAGAGAGAGATGTAGGGAGGAGGAGAGAGAGAGGAGAGAGAGAGAGGTAGAGATGTAGGGAGGAGGAGAGAGAGAGGAGAGAGAGGTAGAGAGGAGAGGAGAGAGAGGAGAGAGATGTAAGGAGGAGGAGAGAGAGAGGTATGGAGGATGAGAGAGAGATGTAGGGAGGAGGAGAGAGAGAGGAGAGAGAGAGGTAGAGAGGAGGAGAGAGAGAGATAGAGTGGAGGGGGAGAGAGAGAGGTAGAGAGGAGGAGAGAGAGAGGTAGGGAGAAAGAGAGACAGATATGGAGGACAGAGATTGAGAGTGAGATGTAGGGAGGAGGAGAGAGCAGAAGAGAGGAGGAGAGAGAGAGAGGTTGGGGATGGAGGAGAGAGAGAGGTAGTGAGGAGGAGAGGAAGAGAGGTGGAGAGAGAGGTAGGGAGGAGGAGAGAGAGAGAGAGGTATAGAGGAGGAAAGAGAGGTAGGGAGATGGAGAGAGAGAGAGGTTGAAGAGAGAGGTGCGCGTATGACTCTTCGACTGCAGAGTATGTCTGCAAAGTCATCTGAGGTTAGCTGGTCCCACTGTGTTTGTGTGTGTCTGTGTGTGTGTGTCCTTGTGAATCCCCAGCACACATTCTCCCTACATCATCAACTGGGTATTGAACCCTTCAGACACACACACACACACAGACACTTGCACAGAGAGAGAGAAAGAGGGAGGGTGACCAGGTGGAGGAGAAGAGGAAATTGCCTCTCCGCCTGTAAGGGATAAGGGACAGAGGGATGAAGGATAGAGATGCAGGGATGAAGGATAGGAGAGATGGAGGGATAGACTTATGAAGGGATAGGAGGGATCGAGGGATGGAGAGATGAAGGGGTAGGATGGATGGAGGGATGAAGGGGTAGGAGGGATGGAGGGATGGAGAGATGAAGGGGTAGGAGGGATGGAGGGATGGAGAGATGAAGGGGTAGGATGGATGGAGGGATGGAGAGATGAAGGGGTAGGATGGATGGAGGGATGGAGAGATGAAGGGGTAGGATGGAGAGATGAAGGGGTAGGATGGATGGAGGGATGGAGAGATGAAGGGGTAGGAGGGATGGAGGGATGGAGAGATGAAGGGGTAGGATGGATGGAGGGATGGAGAGATGAAGGGGTAGGATGGATGGAGAGATGAAGGGGTAGGATGGATGGAGGGATGGAGAGATGAAGGGGTAGGATGGATGGAGGGATGGAGAGATGAAGGGGTAGGAGGGATGGAGGGATGGAGAGATGAAGGGGTAGGATGGATGGAGGGATGGAGAGATGAAGGGGTAGGATGGATGGAGGGATGGAGAGATGAAGGGGTAGGAGGGATGGAGGGATGGAGAGATGAAGGGGTAGGATGGATGGAGGGATGGAGGGATGAAGGGGTAGGAGGGATGGAGGGATGGAGAGATGAAGGAGTAGGATGGATGGAGGGATGGAGAGATGAAGAGGTAGGATGGATGGAGGGATGGAGAGATGAAGGGGTAGGATGGATGGAGGGAT
>NW_028175758.1:7500-15899 GCF_949987555.1 Borostomias antarcticus
CTCCATCACCAAGACTCCTGACAGGCCTCCTCGTGGCCACACATGGTAAGTGGGCGTAGTGCGACCTCAGGCAAACATGCTAGGGCAGGGGTCCCCAACCTTTTTTGCACCGAGGACCGGTTTCATTAAGCCAAATCTTACAAAGCCCAGGGGGTAGCCTATCACGATTTTTTTTTTTTTCTGAGGCTATAATGTTATAGTGTAGTCGCTTTTTCATAAGTTTAAAGTCGCACTGAAATGAAAAAAGCATTCTGTCCCATTTTGGTTCACATAATTGGTCATAGTGTTCACCTATTCAACGATGTATGCCAAAAAAAATACACAATTCTACTTTTGTTGTAATCTTATATCAAAGTATATAATTTCTTACTTCCTGGAAAACGGTAGGTCACGTGCAATTACGACAACAGGTAACTTAGATTTTAGGCCAATAATCTCACGACATCCACCCGTCAATCAACGCTATCCTTCTATTGAATCTGTCTAAAAGTTCTTTAAACCCGTCCACTTGTCAATGTTCCAATCAAATTCCTCTAAACATTATGTCCCACCCTCATAGCTTGTTTGCGTCGGAAACTACGGAAGTTAGATGATCTCAAACGTCCGTTTCAGTGCGACTTTAAGTAGGCCTAACAACAGCACACTGATTTAAACACATTACATGCATATTATTTTGGTGTCAACACATATTAGCCTATTATTATTATTATGATTATTGTTATAATAAAAAACAAAAACATTAAGACTGGTTTGATGACAACTCTAACACCATCAAGATCTTACTAGACAACATGCACAAGGCACACACAGCAACCTTGAACAACCCCTCATCCAGCCCTATTAGGCAGAAGTGTCAGGTGGCTCGCAGGAAAGTTCAAAGTTCAAAGTTCAGACCATACAGACCTTGCAAAATGAATGGTGGACAAGGAAGGCTCAAGAGATACAGATGTATGCAGATAAAAATGACGTACACAACTTCTACAACTCTATAAAGAACATCGATGGCTCCAAACATTGCTCTGTCACACCGATAAAAACAGCAGATAGTAACCGGATCCTGTTGAGGTGGGCTGAACACTTTGATGCCCTACTCAACCAGCACTCCTCTACAGACAGCACCATCCTGGAAGGGCTTCCTAAACACCCACCCCATCTACATCCTCAACCAGCCACCAACCTTCATGGAGGTTCTAACAGCTATCCACACCTTAAAAAAAAACTACAAGTCCCCTGGCATTGACAACATCCCCACTGAACTGCTGATACAGGGATCTGTTTCGGTAACAGAAGTGAGATCTCAATCCTTGCTGCTGCTGGCAAGCTGATGATGCTACTGAGGTTAATAAACATCGTTACAGAACCAATGCTACCTGAGTCGCAGTGTGGGTATCGGAAGAACAGGAGTGCGGTCCATATGATCTTTACAGCACGGCAACTTCAGGAAAAGTGCAGGGAACAACACCAGGACCTCTTCATGGCCTTTATCGACCTCTCCAAGGCCTTCAACACCATCAGCAGGGAACTCCTGTGGAGTGTAGGCTACTCGCCAAATTTGGCTGTCCACATGTCAACATCCTCCGCCAATTCCATGATGCGATGATGGCTCGTGTGAACATTGGAGGACAAGAGTCAGTGTCATTCCCTGTGCATACAGGAATACGACAAGGGTGTGTGCTGGCCAGCGTTTCCGCTGGTAAGGTTTTGCCATGGCGCTCCTCCACGGCAAGCTCCTTGCCGCCACACCAAACATTTGATACAAAAAACAATAATACAAATTAGGCTATATATAAATAAAACTTTCTGAATATTTCTGCCTAAATGCACTTTCAAAACCACTGTCGCGCCCACATTAGGACTATTTATTTTCAATAAAGAGCCTATAGGCCGCGCGCTCTGTGCCGCTCCATGCTGCTCCTTTCTGAGGTGATTGGAAGACTCGGTGCGTGAAGGGATTTTTTCTTCAGTGAGCGGCATGAGGTTACAACGAAAGATAGGTAGGCTATTGACGCTCAAATATTACCATAGTGTTAACCAGTGTTTGAATTGACTTGACTTGTCCTGGAAGGGGTCATGAGTGCCATTAGCCTTGTAGCCTGGACCCAGTACATATCAGTTAGAGCTTGCTGTATTTTGTAAACAAGTAACTGAATGTGCTGTGCCTTTATCAGGCTGGGCCCGGCGTTTCTCATGGGAGTTGGGGGAAGAGAAAATGGAAGTATTGCAGGGGGTAAGGGCGGTTGGGAGCGCGTAATACAGCGCATGAAGGTGCTTGCTGGTGGGTGCCGGTGAGAGGAAGCGAGTGAGAGACTTCCCCTCTTGGAGGGGTGGAGGGGTTGGATCCTCACTGGTGAGTGCTAGTGGGAGGGGGGGAGTGAGAGACTCTTGCAGTAGCTCATCAATTTGGCTGAGCTTCAGTGTGGCAGCTTTGATGAGGTCCTTGATTGGTGAGCGTGGTGGAGGAGGGGAGGGGCATCGTTGGGTTGTTGTCGATGGGGGGTGGTGTGAACTTTTTTCTTCCTGGCGCGGGTGTCTCCAATAATCAGAGCTTTGTTGAAGCGGCAGCTCTTCAAGGTTTCCGCCATGTTGTGATGTGTCTTCCTTCTGTTTTGGTATTTCTTGTCCCTTGTCCTTGACCATGGCAGAGGGAGCAGATGGATGATGCAGAGAATAGAACAGATTGGAGATAAACAGTTTTACTCCTGACCTCTTAAGGCAGAGTCCATTTCTCTGAAAAAGATGGTATCATTCCCAATAAAGTGTAGCACACTGAGTGAGTGGTACAGGCAGTTGAGAGCCATGTGTTCAGTGCCAACAGTCTGCTGAATCTCTCAACCCCTCTTCTGACTGGTGGTAGAGGGCCGCTGATAAACACCTCCGCTTTCAGAGAACTGACTGTTCAGCAGATCAATAAAGTCTCGTTTAAGAATGTCCGACTGCTGTTGCGCAACGTCATTTGTCCCCACGTGCACAATGATGTTTTTCACAGTTGGATGTGTAGCCCCGATATGCAAGATTTTTCTGTCATGTCAGAGACCATATCCTTGGGAAAGCAGAGTATTTTGGTGCTCTCACTGCACATGCTTCTCACATCTTTTACAGTAAAGTCACCCACAATCAGAGTTTGAGGCCCAGTCGTTAGCTTTCCCTCTAGCCTTATACTTTTTGTTTTACTCTCGGTCCTTACCCTGCTGTGTGAGGAGATGTGATCCAAGTCATCAGACGGAGATGCAGGATCCTGCAGCAGTGGGGCAAATTTGTTCTCCAGTTGTATGGTTGATTGTCGGGGAGATCTGTTTCTGGTTCTCCCTTTTGCGGCTGTCCACGGCGGTGTCCTTCTAGGGACAGGGATTGAAGAGGCACTCTGCCTGGATGATAATGCAGGCCAGTCTGTTGCATAGTTCTCCGGGCACGGGGCTCTGCCTTGTTCTCCCATTTCCCTGGGAGGGGATTTTCTCTTAGGCTTTGCACCAAGAGAGTTCCAGGGAGGACTTGTAGGTTTAGTGCCCAGTACACGGCTCTCCTGTTTCTTGGTAGTCTCCTTGGTGCTAATTAGCGATGTGTTAGCATGCTCTTGTCCACTGTTTTGAATCCATGGTAAGGTGGTGTTGTTCCCAGTTAGTCCATTGACTTCCACACTCATCTCTAACCGGTTCATTTTTGTTTCCAGCACTGTAATCTTCTGCAGAGGTTTGTGGAAGTCATCTGCAGTGAAAGGAGGCATCTTGCTGCCGTGCTCACGTTATCATGAGGAGGTGATAAAACCGTTGAAATATGGCAACTAAATCTTCAAAGAAATTACAGTCCCCGTGATTTAAAGTATCCAGGAGACACTGCTCACAGTTTCTTACGGAAGAAAAGCAACAATATCAGCAGAAAAATGCAGAAAATGCAAACAAAGGCGAGAGAGCAAGCGGCAGAAGCGTCTGCACTGTCCGAAAGCAGGAAGCAGGATCCAAAATAAGACCTCCACCTGCACACCAAGGTTGCTGTCTATGAAGCTGTCTGCCTCACCACCCTCCTCTACAGCTGTGAAGCATGGGTCACATACAGCCGTCACATCAAGTCCCTGGAGCACTTCCATATAAGATGCCTACAGCGCATCCTGGGTGTTAGCTGACGGGATTGTGTGCCTCATTCTGAAATACTCGCAAAGACCAACTGCAGCAGTATCGAAGGCCACGATCACCCAGTACAATCTATGTTGGCTCGGACATGTGATCCAGATGCCTCAAGATTGGCTGCCCCGCAGAGGACTGTATGGCCAACTACACCATGGCCATGATAAGGTAGGTAAATATCACTGGTATTTGTTTATTTTCAAAGCCATTATTGGTAAACGTCTACCTTACATCTCGTCTCTGTTGGACTGGAGCATTGGCTCCTACCAGACCTGATCTAATGATGGGCTTGTTCTCAGGGTTCCTCGTGTGCATTCTGAACTCGGGACTGTAGATCTGCTTTTGTCCATGATGCTCGTTATACCAGGAATACTCTACAACACACTCTGAAGCTTGAGGTACTTCCTTCAGTCACAGAGTTTAAATCCATGGCTCTTGGCATTTGTACTTCCACCTGTAATTGCTTTTAATTATTATTATTATTATTATTAGTAGTAGTAGTAGTAGTAGTAGTAGTAGTATTATTAATGTGTATTGTATTTGTTCTGTTGTTACTTATTTATTTGTGTCAACTCGTCAACACTGGAAATTAGGGAAACCTCAGTATAAATAATGGTTAGAAATGAAATGAAAGCATAAGTCACACATGCACAACCTGCAATAAAATATGTTGCTCCAGGATTGGACTCTTCAGCCATCTCAGAACCCACCGGACAAAAGTGGACATCGTCATCAGACTCGATGGACAACCATAAGCTAAGTAAGTTTGTTTGTGTGTGTGTGTGTGTGTGTTTGTTTGTATGTTTATTTGTGTGTGTTTCTATGTCTGTTTGTGTGTGTTTCTATGTCTGTTTGTGTGTGTGCGTTTGTGTGTAATGTGTGTGAGCTGAGTGAGTCACAGTGGGGTGAGTAGATGAATGGCGTTTCCATGGGCTTGGCGCTGATGAAGAAATCACTTGGAATCTTGAGGCCTCGTCACCAGAGCACAGAAGCCCTGATCTCACTAATCAAAGATCATTTGTTTCATTAAAAATCTATTCCGATCAAACAGTCTGGCATTTGGTCAGAGCAGCACATGGCTTGAAGCCAACGCTGAGAAAAGAGCCTTAGAATGTCAATGTGATCATTATCTTAGCCCAGATGACCCTCTTTTATCCAGTCCAGATCACCATCTTCATCATCATCACCATCATCATCATCACCACCACCATCATCATCATCACCCCCACCATCATCATCATCATCATCATCATCATCCTCACCATCACCACCATCATCATCATCACCACCACCATCATCATCATCATCATCATCATCATCACCACCATCACCACCACCATCATCATCATCACCATCATCATCATCACCACCACCATCATCATCATCACCCCCACCATCATCATCATCATCATCATCATCATCACCACCACCACCATCATCATCACCATCATCATCATCATCATCATCACCATCATCATCATTGTTACGTCTCCAGCTTTGGTCTAGGGGGGATCAAGGAGGAAGACATTCAAAATATACTGTAGAAAGGAAGCCAGGAGAGCGAAGTTTATCTTAAATGTTTCACTTTATTAATCAACTTAAATAATCTCACAAAAGAAAATAAATAAGAAACCCAACACCACAAGGACAAAGCTACACACCTCCACAAAGGGGCCATAACACACACTTAAGTACCGCACTGCTCCTACGGTGTGGGCAACCGCTGGCCAACTACTGCTGCTGCTACTACAGAAGCTAGGTTATAGTTTAGCGAAGCTGGGGTTAGCTGAATTAGGCTATAGGCTAATGTTAAAATGGGTTGGGTTAAGCTAAGCTAAGTTAAGGAATTCAGGTAATGTTAACACATTTTGGAAGGAGGCAACGTTAGCAAGTGTTTTTCGGCACGTGGTCATGTCATAGTTCCCCCAGCAGGCGTCCTGTAGAGGCCAGTAGCAGTCCAACGCCGCACGTCGAGGGGGGGGGGGGGGCGGTGGGGGGCGACGCGACAGGAGCAGACAGGTACCGGCTGGGGTGCCATGATGAAACGCCACAGCAACACCTAGAGAGAGAGAGGCTCAGACACAGTCACTCACACACACACACACACACACACACGCATGCACGGACACACACACACACGCATGCACGCACGCACGCACGGACACAGAGGAGAGGAAGGCTGAGAAAGAAAGAAAGAAAGAAAGAAAGAAAGAAAGAAAGAAAGAAAGAAAGAAAGAAAGAAAGAAAGAAAGAAACAATTCATGCCACAGAGTATGGAGAAAAAAAAAAAAATGCATTTTTTCAAACGTCATACGTGATTGTAGATTGTGGAGTCAACAGCGCGATGTGAGGAATGTGTGTGGAGACGCCCAGGAAGAACAGAGGTGTTCTCTCTGTCTTCCCCTCCGGTCGCGTGTTGGTATTCCAGACGAGTCCTCGGCCGAGGAAAAGCTCTCTACCGCTGCCGACACACTTCCTCTTTGAAGCCAGAGGCTGGCGCAATGGGGGCAACTGATTGGTCTGTGGAAATGTAGGGCAGGAAGCATCAGGGAGACACACACACACACACACACTCTCTCTCTCTCTCTCTCTCTCTCTCTCACACACTCTCTCTCTCTCTCACACACACACACACACACACACACCGGAAGGCAACTTCTCAACGTTCTAACGGTGAGAAAAGGGAGACAGATCCTGGAATGAGAACGTTGAGAAGCGAACGATCCCAGCGTCCAGAAGGAGGAAGGGAGGGATAGAGGGATGGATGGAGGGAGGGGGGAGGGATGGTGGAGTGATAGATGGATGGATGGAGGGAGGGATGGATAAAGGTATGGAAGGAGGGGGGAGGGATGGTGGAGTGATGGATGGATGGATGGAGGGAGGGATGGATAAAGGTATGGAGGGAGGGGGAGGGATGGTGGAGTGATGGATGGATGAATGGAGGGAGGGAGGGAGGGAGGGAGGGATGGATAAAGGTATGGAGGGAGGGGGAGGGATGGTGGAGTGATGGATGGATGGATGGAGGGAGGGAGGGATGGATAAAGGTATGGAGGGAGGAGGAGGGATGGTGGAGTGATGGATGGATGGATGGATGGATGGATGGATGGATGGATGGATGGATGGATGGATGGATGGATGGAGGGAGGGATGGATAAAGGTATGGAGGGAGGGGGAGGGATGGTGGAGTGATGGATGGATGGATGGAGGGAGGGATGGATAAAGGTATGGAGGGAGGGGGAGGGATGGGGGAGTGATGGATGGATGGATGGAGGGAGGGATGGATAAAGGTATGGAGGGAGGGGGAGGGATGGTGGAGTGATGGATGGATGGAGGGAGGGAGGGAGGGAGGGAGGGAGGGAGGGAGGGAGGGAGGGATGGATAAAGGTATGGAGGGAGGAGGAGGGATGGTGGAGTGATGGATGGATGGATGGATGGAGGGAGGGATGGATAAAGGTATGGAGGGAGGGGGAGGGATGGTGGAGTGATGGATGGATGGAGGGAGGGAGGGAGGGAGGGATAAAGGTATGGAGGGAGGGGGGAGGGATGGTTGAGTGATGGAGGGAGGGAGGGATGGATAAAGGTATGGAGGGAGGGGGAGGGATGGTGGAGTGATGGATGGATGGATGGAGGGAGGGAGGGATGGGGGAGGGAGAGATGGATGGAGGGAGGGGGGAGGGATGGATAGATAGATGGATTGAGGGAGGGAGGGTAAGGGGGGGAGGGGGGAGGGGAAAGTGGGCGGAGACCATTCCTGCCTAATCCCCCATCATCCCTCACATCCACTCTGCTCAATCCCTGCTAGCGCATGCCTCTCACATACACATGCACAATCACACGCCACACACACGCACACACACACGCACGCACAAACACAGACGTACACTGATGAAAACACGGACATCTCACATAATCACGACATTCTGACTCAAAGTGAAAGCAATGCATTTCCAATGAGCCTATTACACAAACACACACACGCACACACAAATCACATATATGCATGAGCAGACACATCTCTGGCAAGTACTACGGCTCCCATGATCCCGCAGGAAGCAGTCCAGACTCCTTGTGTCTGTGACGTATATATTTCCCCACAACCAAAGCTGCCATTTAACAATCTATGACGGTACTGAGGGATGGAGAGAACGAGAGAGAGAGAGAGAGAGAGAGAGAGAGAAGAGACAGAGATAAAGATATGTGTGCTTGATTGTGTAACTAATTTCCTGATATGTAAAAAACAACACACACACACACACACACTTTAAGGCACACATGCGATGT